>NW_005353629.1:486071-492615 GCF_000412655.1 Myotis brandtii | reverse complement strand
TATATAGTGATCCCAGAGAGCTCCCCGCCCCTTCGGACATGTGAGGGTACAGGAGCAGTCAGCCGTCTATGGGAAAGCAGCTCTCACTACACGGGACTTGCCTGAGCCTTGATCTCGGACTTCCCAGGCTCAGAGATGAGAGAGAAGTTTCTGTTGTCTCTCAGTCCTCTGGCCCATGGCATTCTGTAGCTGCCCGGATACACTAGGATAGTGGTTGGCAAACTGCGGCTCGCGAGCCACATGCGGCTCTTTGGCCCCTTGAGTGTGGCTCTTCCTAAGCCCCAGGAGTACCCTAATTAAGTTAGTAACAATGTACCTACCTATTTAGTTTAAGTTTAAAAAATTTGGCTCTCAAAAGAAATTTCAATCGTTGTACTGCTGATATTTGGCTCTGTTGACTGATGAGTTTGCCGACCACTGGCCTAGGACAAACCCCCAGAGTGAACCCTAATAGAAACCATGGGCTCGGGGTGCTCATGATGTCATTTAGTAGGTCCATCAATTGCAGCAAAGACCCAGGCAAGCCTTAGGAGTACCCTAATTAAGTTAGTAACAATGTACCTACCTATTTAGTTTAAGTTTAAAAAATTTGGCTCTCCAAAGAAATTTCAATCGTTGTGCTGTTGATATTTGGCTCTGTGGACTAATGAGTTTGCCGACCACTGGCCTAGGACAAACCCCCGGAGTGAACCCTAATAGAAACCATGGGCTCGGGGTGCCCATGATGTCATTCAGTAGGTCCATCAATTGCAGCAAAGACCCAGGCCGGCGGGCTGCGGACACGGGGAAGGCTGTGCATGTGGGGGCGGGGCATATGGAAAAGCTCCACCTTCCCTCGATTTTGCTGTGAACTTCAAACTGCTCTACAGAACAAAGATGAGTTTGCCGACCACTGGCCTAGGACAAACCCCCAGAGTGAACCCTAATAGAAACCATGGGCTCGGGGTGCTCATGATGTCATTTAGTAGGTCCATCAATTGCAGCAAAGACCCAGGCAGGCGGGCTGCGGACACGGGGAAGGCTGTGCATGTGGGGGCGGGGCATATGGAAAAGCTCCACCTTCCCTCGGTTTTGCTGTGAACTTCAAACCGCTCTACAGAATAAAGTGGACACAAAGCATTTTTAAAAACCTTTTTGTGTCTAATGTTTTCTTTAAAAGGACAAGGAATTAAGTAAGATAAATGCCAGGACGGTGTCCTGGGGTGTCAGGTAACATACGACTTCCCAGTCCCCGGCGAGGGTGTCAGCTGACCAATCCTCGGGCTGTACGCGATGTCTGGGTGGTGACAATACGGGCACCAGCGGGTCAGGGGGGAGGGAAGGAACGGCGGCCTCAGTCAGGCCGGAGCCCACACAGCGTGTCTCCCGGAAGCAGGTCTGGCTACGCAGCTGGCAGGGCCAGTGCCACACGAACATGTGGGGCCCTTGTTCCCAAAGGACACGTTGCAGAGCGGGTGGCAGAGCAGGACCCCTGGCGTGGGGCCGCTGTGACCACGTGGGTGCGAGCCCACGAAGTCAGACTGAGCAGCACCGTCTAGCCATCCTCAGACTGCCCAGCGGCGAGCTCACATCCCCTCCTGCGACACGGATATGCTGTTTCAAAATGGCATGAGCAGGCTCTGCAACACACACACACACACACACACACACACACACACGCACATACACACACGCACATACACACGCACATACACACGCACATACACACATGCACAAACACACGCACAAACACACACGCGCGTGCACACGCACACACATATATACACGCACGCACGCACGCACGCACAAACGCACACACATACATGCACACACACACATCCCTTTGCCTCCTGCTTTAATTTATTTTTTAACCAAAGTAAAACATGCCATAATTTTAACAGTCAGATGGTACTAAGTGTCTTATAATGAAAGAATAAAATGGCAGCCCCTGCCCCACACCTTCCAACCTGATTCCTGCTCCCCCGACGTGTGTCTGTCACCTGATTTCCTGTCACGTAGGAGATTATTACCCGACCTCCGCTCACACCACCCTGCCCCTCCGCAGGCCTCCCAGCCTGGTTCCCTGACCGTCTGGGACTAGGATCCATATGCAGTGTTTACATTATCCGCGCACAGCGGCGCCCCCGATCGCACAACCTTCCCTGCGCAGCGGCTCATCTCCCCTCTCAGGGCACATAGCTGCCCCGCTTCCCCGGGCTTCGTGGTTTGGGGAACTCTCACCATCTTTGTTAATCCAAAGCATAAACACCCTCTCAAAGTTGTCAAACACATGAGGTAATAAACACATCAGTTCTCCCTCAACAACAGCAAAGACGTGTCCCTAAAGGATCTGAACACTGAACATGTTCAAAGGCAAATGCCAGGAAGGCGACGGGTTCATTTCATCCCACGGCCCCACCCGAGGAACATTCCGAACTTTTGAACGAGACAAAGCCTCACTCACAGTTTGTGGATTTTCCATCACCAGCACCCAGAAGAGAGGGTCCCTTGGAAGAGGCTCAGGTGACTTCCTGAACTTCCTCAGATCCCACGGGAGAAGCCCTGCCAGGTCTGACTCTAAGGCACACTGTGGTCAAGGTTACCTTCTGGCACCAGGAAAAGAACAGTCTCAATATCTCGCTTCCACAAGCATTCATCCCACCCCCCGAGCACGTGAACTTCCTCAGATCCCACGGGAGAAGCCCTGCCAGGCCTGACTCTAAGGCACACTGCGGTCAAGGTTACCTTCTGGCACCAGGAAAAGAATAGTCTCAATATCTCACTTCCACAAGCATTCTTCCCACCCCCCAGCACACAACACAGACACGAGCGTGTTAGAAAAACAAAACCCAAAAGCAAGAGCCGTGTTTATTGATTTTATATCTCGGGGATACATTTAAGTTAGTCTAGTGCTTTTATAAAAGTCTGTTTTAGCTCAGAGGACTGATGTATAGAAAACTACTTTAGAAACATAAGACAAATGTTAACAGCAGTGGAAAAGTGTGAAAAAAGTACACCATGAGATGAATATAATCAGATCAATGTTGTTAAAAATAAGAATATCCCATGTGCCAGGCACACACAAGCACACAAGCAAAAATAAAATAAAATCCAACCCTTGACATATATGATCTCTTAGGGAGCAGGGTGGGAGAGGTCAATGGGTGGCGGGGGTAAGGGGACATATGTAATACTTTCAACAATAAAGATAAAAAACCAAGAAGAATCCTCAATGTATTATTTTTTAAATCAATTGACAAGGAAAGTGATCACTAGGGTGATAAGTTAATGAAATCACAAAGCAGTGAGTGGCAAAGCAACAACTCAAACCCGAGCCTGCTTAGAACCGGTGCTCTTAGTCATCCACGGGAATTTTTTAAAATGGGCAAACGTCAGTGAGATGGAGTTGTGTTCACTCCTAGCTTTCAGGGAGAACGTGGATCAGAACAATACCTGAGAACAGAACCAGAACCTTTGTATAGATTGACTTAATTTTATTTTTATTGCACAACAATACACATCATTCCAGGTGATTTACCTTTGATGTCCTACTAGTCTGGCAATGATAGACATTTTAGTTTATTCAACAACAAAAAACTACTAGCCATCCACGTCATCATGAAATACAGCCATCCCACACCCACGGCGCACACGAAAGCAACAGAAACTACACAAATACATCATGGAGTTCCTGTAACCCAATAGTTAAGGATCCAAATATTTCACAGGAAGTGGTAAAAAAATACTTTTAGAGATGATGGCTTAAAAAAAAAGCGGACCACATCTGATTTTTAGGTTTATGTTCACCTGATCTACTTTGCCCGTCTTCTTCTATTTTTAGCCTTTCTGAATCACTTTGTTTTGCAGTGGGTTTTGCTTTGTGAACACTTCTCATAGTGTCTTTCTATTGATAGATTATTAAATCCTATTTCTATTTACTGATAAAACTGATATGTTTGATCTTATCTGTATCCTATTTCTCCATTTTATATTTATTGTTTATATTATATTATAATTTCTGCTTTAAAAAATACAGAGACTATAGGTAAGCGTTTTATGGGTAAATGTCCTTTATATATTATCACGTGGAAATGAAGAGGTAGGGTTGACCAAAACTCTAAGGATGGAGTCAATGTACTTCCTGACCAGTTCCCTCTCCCCCTGGCCTGCCTCCCCGCAGAGGCTCACCTCAGGACCCCTCCTGCCTCCCACCCCCACTGCCCTTTGGTTTTCTACCACTTCTGCCACCCACCTCATCCCAGCCTTCCTCTGAGCTCTAACCCTAACTTCCTGGGGCTCATAAGGCGGGAAGCAACACCATTAAAATACAGCAAAAGAGGTGTGATTTTTAAAGGGAGAGTTAGCCTCTGAAGGGAATGCATCCGATGAGTCAATGTGAAAGGAGGAATCCCACTCAGACCGGGGAGGCCTGCCAGAGGAGGGGGTCCCAGAGCCCCTTTACACATATTCCTCAGATGTAGCCTCCAGGCCTCGGTACATCACAGACAGTCCTCCAGATCGGACTCCTGTTTATAACTGTCATTCCCCACTTCCTCTTCTCCAAATCATTGGCTCCAGTGGTTTCCAACGTGTAATTTTATTCCATTGACATATACCGCCATTTCTCCCGCCTATAACACCTTTGTCCCCTACCCTACCTTCCCCACCACCTTGTAGTTCCACCAACTCGCCCCTAGTCTAATCAGGGCCCTTTCTAGAAGCTTCTGTTTCCCTCCCTAGTACCGCTCGCTCACTACCTTTCATTGTAATGGCGAGTAAGCTCCTGATTTCCTTGTGTTTCCGTGATCTGTACAGTGCTTGGCATTGAAGGAAAAGTCCTCAAAAAATATTTGCTGCATAAATGAACTTATAAATAAAGTTACGGCAAAGGCCACCCAGGAGAAGGCAAAAAGAAAAGTTTCTAAAATATATTATATACTTACTGACAGGAAGAGACCTGTACATAAGAGAGAAACCTTCTTGTTCACTAGGATCCATCCATTCAAAAACCTAAAGCCCTGGTCACCCAGAAAGCCCTGACAGTGCAGATTTTAATCCTCTCCCTCACCCACTTCACAAAAAGTATAACCACGACATCACAGCAGGAGATACACTTGGGTGAAGAGCATGAACTACAGCTAAGTACCCGAGTCAGCTGGCAGTTATGCAACGAAGAAGAGCAACTTAAATTATATTTTGCTTCCAGCTAGCTGGGAGGTCTACATACCAAAACTGGGCTGGCAGCTCCTCGTGGCTGAGACAGTCCTACAAATATTCTGGAAAAACCAGCGGGTGGAATTTAGGCCCTCAGTGCTACAGCACTTACTGCCAATAGGTGAGTGCAAGGTCGAGAAACTTGGTATCATCATCCTATCGGGGTCACACACTTCACACCACACACCCTGCATATAAAAACCCCCACTCTGAATGCTCCTAGTTCTTTCTATTTTTTTAAAGATATATTTTTTATTGACTTCAGATAGGAAGGGAGAGGGAAGGAGGGAGGGAGAGAGAGAGAGAGAGAGAGAGAGAGAGGGAGAGAAACATCAATGATGACAGAGAATCACTGATGGGCTGCCTCCTGCACGCCCCACACTGGGGACGGAGCCCACAACCCGGGCCTGTGCCCTGACCTGGAATCAAACCGTGACCTCCTGGTGCATAGGTCGATGCTCAACCACTGAGCCACACCGGCCGGGCTAGTTCTTTTCATTAAAAAATTTTAAACCAGAGAAGAGTTATTGATGTTAGGCTACATGGACAAGTGCGAGTTGGGAAGCTACTGAAACAACATACTCTCCCCAAACCCCTCCCACTCCTGAGCCATCATCAGTGCTGATGTTATTCCTTTATAAACGAGAATTTTAGGTTTTTCAAATTGATTCAAGTCCAACAAAACCAACGACAGTAACAGCAACAAAGCCCACACAAAGTAAAAGCAGTAAACACTTTCTTTTAAAATGTCTGTGTAAATCCTTTCATTTTCTGCAAAGCCCAAGAAAGTAGTCTATTTAAATAAAACTGATCAACTACTCTTTTCAAACAGTATTTTAAAAAATACCACTTAACTAATAGCATAATGCTTAGGTGACATCAGATACTGATTCCTGACGGGTAGAACATGCTTAGTGATATGTATACACAAGCGATACCAGCTGAGTTGGGTAGGCGCATCCTTTTCCTCACTACACATTCAGAGGCAGTGGACTGGGTGTCTAAGACCAAGATAATACCATGAGTCGAAGGCTCAGACTAAGCCTTTTTCTTCTCCTCAGATATATATACATCGAAGGATGGCCCAGATCCCATTGATTGACAGGAAATATACCCCTTTGAGCAATTACTTGCACTTGGTCTGGTTTTGAGGTTACTTCTCTTGCATTTATGGAGCATTGCCACGCTGGGCTCTCTCCCAGGTTTAGGGCTATGAGTATGATCAACAGTGTCCAGGCCCAATCCTGAACAAGACAGGGAGACACACATGAACGGTAATGACCGTCTGAAGCGAAGGCTCCGTGGAGGTAGGAAGGGCCATCTCATTCCCAGGAGGGGTGGCTAACTGCCT
>NW_005353629.1:485585-486057 GCF_000412655.1 Myotis brandtii | reverse complement strand
AAGGGGAACTTCACCCAGGAGGTGACATTAACCCAGGACTCCTGGGAGAGACAGGACAGCGGCATTCCTGGACACCAGGCAGAGCCACAGAGGATATGACATGTTAGAGATTTTCACTCCTAAACTAATCTCCAACTCCAGGGAAATCCACCTACTTGCGTGTTTTTAAAAAAATTCAGTATATTAGAGAGCAGCATTCGTTTCCCAGCAACATTGAGAAGGTACAGAGATTTCCCATGGACCCCCGCCCCCACACGCAGAGCATCCCCCGCTATCACCACACCCCACCAGAATGTTCCATGTGCCCCAACTGATGGACCCACATGAGACATCATCAACACCCACAGCTGACACAAGAGTTCGCTCTGGGTGTGCGCAGTCCTTAGGTTTGGACAAATGGATAATGACATGTGTCCGTCATTACAGTATCACCCAGAGCA
The DNA here is from genome assembly GCF_000412655.1 of Myotis brandtii. Lineage (NCBI taxonomy): Eukaryota > Metazoa > Chordata > Mammalia > Chiroptera > Vespertilionidae > Myotis > Myotis brandtii. The sequence continues at coordinate 485,617 of NW_005353629.1, read as the reverse complement.
GTTATACTGCCTGTCGGCCTCTTCCTCGTATC
>NW_005353629.1:481734-485563 GCF_000412655.1 Myotis brandtii | reverse complement strand
GCAGGGAAAAATGCTTCAGCGATAAATGTCTGCTAACGACGAGGAGCACTGGCCGGAAGTGAGCTATATTTATTATTTCAAAACTCTGTCAACTTCCCTGAAATGTGGATCTTCACATCCGTAGCAAGGTGTCACTGTTGGTGACAGTGAATATTATTCGTGGAATGTCAGGCAAAAAGGCTGCACAGCAGAAATACAAAGTCCTTTTCCTACTGCCTTACTGCTAACCCCTGGGTGGCAGGAGGTCCTTCATCTATTAGGTCACCAAGTCTCTAAGAGCCTGGGGCTAAGGACCACGTGGTTAAATGGTTCCTTTGAACGACTGGATGCGGACCTATGGAGACCCCCCCAGCCCGGCCCGCACTGCTTTTCCAGCTCGTTCCTGGCCACCCTCTCTCACTCCTTCACATGCTCCCCCCCGCCCCCCTCACGTCACACAGTATGCTTGGCTTGTCAGCAGTCAGCTCTGCATTTCTATCAGGAACCTGAGAAACCGAATCCCCGGCAACAATAACATCAGTAACGCCAAGCAGCAAAGGCATTTCGAGCACTGTCGTCAATACCGCTACCGGAGAGAACCCGCCTCGGAGCTCAGCACCCAACGCCATGGGGTCCTTTCAGGGGGGGACCAGGAGCCCCGTCTGATGTGAACGGTGAACCTCCACCATCTCCCAGTGAAGGCGGCCCGGGAGGCGAGGCTACCGAACGCTCCTTCAGTGTCCTCTCCCACCAACTAGCTCCCCACGACCGTCCTGCACCACTGCCCGCTGCCCCGAGTCCCGAGGGGGAGTGGAGGCAACTCTAACTGCGAATGCACATTCACACTTCACAGGCCTCCTGAAAAGACATGGGGGAGCAACAAAGGCCTGGAAGGCCCCTCACGTCGTGAATCTGCGCGATGACCCACAGGACTTGAGCTGCCGGGGTGAAATCACTGAGCCTGTCGGGGTGAAATCACTGAGCCTGCTGGGGTGAAATCACCCCGTGTGCTCCAGAGGAGAACTAGCCGCGCAGAGAGCTGCTGGAGGCCGCCTCGCCTTCCTTCTCCTTCTGCCCCGGCAGAGGGCCCCTCTATGAGAATGCCATTGGCTGCAGGTCACGTATCAATACCCATCTCAAGCCCCCATAGAGCTTTAAATGGAGAAAGTGGTACTCGCATGGTTGCTAATCATCAATACTTTTAATGGAAAAGATCAATAAAAAACAAACAAAAGAAAATATCAAGGACTGGGGAGGGGGGTTGGGTCAGGTATCGTTCAGAGTCAAGACTCCTTCCTGAATTATTTCCTGACGACCTCACCACACCCCAGGACACCTGGTACACCAAGCAGACACCACTAGACCCCAGTGAATTTGTCCCACGTCACCCCGACGCAGTCACTGCTGCGGCGTCTTTCTCCCCGGAGATGGATTTGTCCAGATCACATGGAAAATAACGAGCAGAAGACTGAGCAGTGGCCCAGCCGCTAGCCCGGCATCTGCCGCTGACTACGTGTGCCTTTCACTGCCTCCAACTGTGACATTTGGGGGATGAACAAGATAATCCTTCCCATTGAGCTGTGACTGGCTATGAGCATCATCAGAATATATAGAAGACAAGACGTTATTTATACAGGTACTAGATGGAGAACATTATAAAAGTTTCCACTACCTGGTAATTTACAACTACTTAGTGGCAATTTTAAAGTAAACGTGACCACACAGTTTATATCGACATGCTTATAAGAGTCTAAGATTAAGTTTAACCATAGGCATAGCTCTCAATGTTTACAGTCATGTTCTGTGAAATTCTTGAAGCCAGTGTTCCTCAATTTACAAGCCACACTCTTTTGATACCTAAATTCCTAGTTTCCTTGTACTTAAAATTTCAAGGTAAATGCAACATTGTCTAGTGCAAGGGAAGTTTACACTTGATCTTCGCCAAAAGGCCGAGAAGCGCTACGAGGGAAGGTTAAATGTTGAGTATGCCGCTTTACACTGCTCAAGCTCAATTTCTGTCACCTGCATCACTCAGGCTGGCTACCAATGAGAGCAGTCAAGGTCATACCAAGATTATGTCCAACTTCCTGCTGTTTACAGTCTCTGTATATCCTAACGCCTCCTTGCCATCAAACCACATAAACACGTCATGGATCCCTTTCTTAATACATGGCAGGTCCTCTGATAGGCATGCGAGATACGCAGTAGAATCTGTACTTGCCCTCCAAGAGCTCAAGATGTCCTGGGGAGAAGATCATCATAAATGTGCCACATCGCAGACAGGGGTACAGGAACCCCGGAGGCACCCGGGAGGCTCCCCAGATGACGGGTGACCTCTGCATGTCGTGAGGAGAGCATGGCCGAAGGGGGGGGCATAGCAGGGCCACCCCCAGGGCGGTGGGAATGCACAAGCAGGACTTGGGTCACAGAGCACCTCTGTCATGCTGACTCCCGCTTGTTGGCCTGGGGGTCCACGAAAGGGTTTCCGGCAGCGGTTCTCAACCTGTGGGTCACGACCCTTTCACAGGGGTCGCCTAAGACCATGGGAAAACACATATATAATTACATATTGTTTTTGTGACTAATCACTATGCTTTAATTATGTTCAATTTGTAACAATGAAATTGGGGGTCACTTACATATTGTTTTTGTGATTAATCACTATGCTTTAATTATGTTCAATTTGTAACAATGAAATTGGGGGTCACCACAACATGAGGAGCTCTATTAAAGGGTCGCGGCATTAGGAAGGTTGAGAACCACTGGAAGGCGTAAGGTGGGTCAATTAAAAACACTGTGTGGCTTCACACTGACGACCTTCCTGGCTACCATGTGGGTAGCAAACTTCAGGGGAACAAAATTGGAGGCCGTTCAAAGCTTTTGAATCAGGGCAGCAGAAACATGCTTGTTAAGGACACATTTGATATGCAGAGAAAGGTTGAGAACCACTGGAAGGCGTAAGGTGGGTCAATTAAAAACACTGTGTGGCTTCACACTGACGACCTTCCTGGCTACCATGTGGGTAGCAAACTTCAGGGGAACAAAACTGGAGGCCGTTCAAAGGTTTTGAATCAGGGCAGCAGAAACATGCTTGTTAAGAAGGACACGTTTGATATGCAGAGAGGATAGACTCAGTGGGACCTGGAACCACAGGATGTGGGGGAGGAAGTGGTGGGAAGACTCCCAGCTTTCTGGCTCGGGTGGCAATGCCACCAAACAGGATGCAGGAAGGAGAGCAGGTTTAAGGGTGGAGGTGACTCTGGAGTCGGCTACCCTGAGCTGAGTGGGACAGTCCTGAAGACCTATCTCAGGGAGGAAGGGGAGGGGCCACGGATGGCACTCTGGTGACACGGAGCACCAGGGGCGGGCGACACTGAGGGTGAGAGAGCTTGGAGATGGGCCAGGAGCACCTGGACATGTCATGGCAGCATTGTGATCCTGGATTTCAAGGAGAAAAACGCAAATAGTTTCAAATGTGGTAGAAAGATCCATCATGGAGAAAGTGGGGTACACCAATGACCTGAGCAAAAGCTATTTCAAAAAGTTATTAAATGAGAGTCAGGCCACAATGAGTTATAAAGTGAATAAGAAGGAGCAGAGATGATTGGCTGAGGAGCTGTTAGATGTAGAAAGAGGGTTAAAAGGCAGGATGTGGATTGGGTAGGTTTGTTTTTTAAATCAGCTGAAATTTCACTACCTTCTGATAGCCAACACTTGCATAATTCCTTTGTGTGCATGTATATCCTATATAATAAAAGCCTAATATGCAAATCGACTGAATGGTGAAACGACAGGTGGAATGACCAGTCGCTATGACGTGCACTGACCACCAGGGGGCAGCCGCTCAATG
>NW_005353629.1:461803-481609 GCF_000412655.1 Myotis brandtii | reverse complement strand
CTACCCATGCACGAATTTCATGCATCGGGCCATATATATATATATATATATATGTAAATATATAGATACATACACATGTAATGATGCACAGATACAAAGGACACTTATTGCAGAGATTATTACGTACGAATAAAGTGAATTATATCTTTACACCCAAACCACTTTAAGTTATCACAATCACAAGCATATGCATAAAAGGATAGTCTCTCTTCTAAATCAAAACCCAAGACCTTTCTGTGACCTACACTCCCCTTTGACAAAAACGATCTGTGTCTTACTTCTGAGAAATGGAGCAGACACACCCAATCCGATTGCTTTTTAGAAGGTGGAGAGCAATTACCCACTTGGAGCGTTTCCATGGGTTTAAACATGCAATCGTCTGAGTAGAGCCCTAGGAGCGGTACCTCTGAGGGCAAACCACCCCCTGGCAAGGGGGTGCTGACAATATACACCCCGAGTGGCACCCAGTGAGTCACCACAGAGGGCAAGTTCCACCCTGTGAGGCTCCCACACCTGCCTCTGTCCCAGCACCACAACAAAGAACGCACAAAGCTCTCTTGTGTGGTGAGGCAATGTCAACAAGGCTGGGAATACTGGTTCCACTGGCCCCGTCAGCTGAACGGCCACAGGACTTGGCTTGGGTTTGCTCCACCAGGAAATGGGGCAAGAGGTCAGGACTGCAACTCAGAAAAGGCGTCCCCCAAGGACTTGCAGAGAAGGCAGCATGGCCTGGGTTGTTAATGAAAAAAAATGGTGTGTCATGTCGTGTTTGTTTTTTTTGTAGAGGGACACAGACACAAGCAGCTTCACACTTTGGTGACGGCTCTCTCCTCGCCTTCTCACTGTTCTTAAGCCAGTTTCCCTCCCATTGCAGTTATCCGAGCCGTCAGTAGAGGAAACATGCTTGACACAGCCAACAAAAATCTGAACTTTTATTTCCAACTAGAAAATGAAGAACTCGATAGTCCAGGAGCCTAGCTGGAGGAGACACAGAAAACTGTTCTACCAACCTGGAAGATAAGCCCTTCTCCTATTTAGAAGGTCAAAATCACCTCTTCCTGTCTTAATAGGCATGTTTTAATAGAAGGAAATAGTATGTACTCAGGTAAAAACTAAGTTCCGTGTGGAGGGGAGATTTCTTTCCACCACCATTGGACAGACACAGGTGGAGTAAAGGGAACCCTGGGAGACAGTAGACAAGACTATGTGGACCTCAAAATGCAAAGCAGGCCACCGGCAACCACCAGGTTCTTCAGGGGGACTATCAGAGGGGGTGACGGAGAAGGGGTGCGTCCTGGTGGCCTCATCACTTCCTAAGCCTCCTTGGCTGAGCCCTCCAGGGAACAGAAACGCTTTCCCTCACGGAAACAAGTGGGAAATGGTGTAGAAGGTAAAGAAGACGTTCCTTTTCTGGTTTGGTCAAATTTTAGAAAAATTAAAAAAATATATATCTGCATTTTCTCTTCCTTCACATTTTCCCAAGACTCTGACAAGAAACAGTGAGAAGAAGTGAATTTTTCAGGTCTTGAGGACATACTGTGCCACTGTTTACCAGCAAAGCCACCTGAAAATAAGGCATCTGGAAGAAGAAGCCCAAATGGACCAGCTGTCTCACAGCGTGTTCTAGCTGCCCACGCGTACATATTTCCGTAAGAACATCACTGAGCTTGGTCACTGTGTGTTGTCCTCATTGTTTTCAACCTGGTAATTTTCCATCACCCGCTTTACAGTGAACCAGATTCGCTGCCATGTATGAGAAGACGCCTACATTATTTTTGTAAATCCGTCTTCAAGACCTCATAAAGCCACAGATAAGACTTTCTGGCAAATGAACAGATTGGTAGTCACCCTGAATAAACTATGCGGACACAGTGCTCATTATTGACAGACGTTGTAGTTACTCATTTCATGTTGCCAATACACTGGCTGCGAGCTTTGGCCAAAGCTTAGAACCTGGCATGTGGTTCGAGCAGCTTCATAGCAGCAGTGACAAGACCGGGTTGAGCTCTCATATGTCAAATGCTTAGGCTTCCGCGGAAGAACATGAACCCGGTGTTCACGCCATGCATTTGCTACCAGATGTTTCACTCATGGTCTTCAAAGACATGAGGGACATTCCAGTAGATGCTGGAAAGGTGACACTCTGTCACCTCGTGAGGTCACGTGGCTCATAAATTCCTTTTCTGGCCGTTAGCCTGTTTTGCACACTGTTCTTTCATCACACACCACCCCCTTCTTATCTGCATCTGTACACTAAGTAGACAAGCTTCCTGGAATTTGCAGGTTGATGTGTTCTCGGAGCAATGATTTAGCTCTCACCTCCCCGGCAAGCAATATTCTCCTTGATGGCATGTACCCATGTAATAGGATCATATTCTACCACTAGCTTATTTGATCCAAACTGATAATAATCAATTACTCACCTTATGCTAGACCAGGGGTGGGCAAACTTTTTGACTCGAGGGCCACAATGGGTTCTTAAACTGGACCGGAGGGCCGGAACAAAAGCATGGATGGAGTGTTTGTGTGAACTAATATAAATTCAAAGTAAACATCATTACATAAAAGGGTACGGTCTTTTTTTTTTTTTAGTTTTATTCATTTCAAACAGGCCGGATCCGGCCCGCGGGCTGTAGTTTGCCCACGGCTGTGCTAGACCCTTCCTAGGATTCAAGCAAAGTAATATAGCTCCAACAAAAAAGAACTTTGCATTAACTGTAATATATACATATATATGTAAATATATGTAATGTCAAGATGATAAAGGAAGATAAAAAAGTAAAGGATGAAAGGCAAAAAAGAAATGACTGAATGATTCCAAAAACAAAAACTTCTGTATAATATGTGCCTTTGAGAACAACTCTAAACGGTAAATGACACGCAATTTAATACCTGTTCATGTAGTCCACTGTTCAACCATTAGACAAGCTAATTTCTTAATGGTTCCTGCAAAAGGTAAAATGTATCGTCTGATTTTCCTTCGACCTCACAAAAAAGGCTACTCACTTGCTGCCCAGCTGGTTGAGTGTCAGGACAGAAAGGTTGACAGTTCAATTCTGGGTCAGGGCACATACCTGGGTTGTGGGTTCTATTCCCAACTGGGGTAGGTACGGAAGGCAACCGATCAATGTTTTCCTCTCACATCAAAGTATCTCTCTCTCTCTCTCTCTTTCTCTCTCTCTCTCTTTTTCACTCAAAGCATGTCCTCAGGTGAGGATTTAAAAAATAACGAAATAAAAAGCATTATTAAAGAAAAAAAAGAAGACTACTCACTCTATTCAACAATGTGGTAAGTGTGTATGCAGGAGGCGAAGTGAAGTTACACACACCAGGAAGTGTGGTTCAGCTGCAATGTCTTTATTCTTTACACGTAGATAGGTGACTGTGCTGGTAATCCAGACATGGGGTTTTTGTTCAGATAGAAGGACTGCTCTTTCCCCTACCTGCTCACCCCTGGGAAACACCTAGAAGGCCGATCTGCCCGCCCCCAATGGAATGTGTGAGCTTTTCCTGCTAGAGGGGCAGAGGGTGAGCGCCTGTGGTTGACCAGAAGGCCGCAGGTGGGGGAAGATACAAAAACAGAGAACAATGACAGCCTCATGGCCGGGCCGCGATTTACCTGCCTGCTTCGTGACTCACCAGCCCGCCCGAGCCTCTGGGGCAGCCCCCACCACCAGCAGGGTGTTGTTTTTCACATCCACCTGACCTGGGCAATGTGCTAGCCACAGGCCAGCCCACCTGCCGCCCAAGGCTTCCATCCAAAACGTAGGACAGTCACGGGAGTGAACTCCCTGCAGACGGGACACCCCAAACCCGGAGGCTCCTGGGACCCTGCTCCGGCCACTGGGCAGGTCCTGGGTGAGCGCTCGGGCTTCGCAGCTGAACGGCTCTGGGTGTGAATCTCAGTGTCACCGCCCCCGGACCGTAGGACCTCGGCGACAACCCACAGCCTTGGCTCCCTCGCTAGAAGGGGCCGTTTCCAAGGTTAAAGGAGACCAAGGGTCAGTGTGCTGCACGGGCCCAGCCACCGCAAAACAAATCTAGATGATCTATCTCTCCTGCTTCCTTGTTCTCACATCTAGATGTCAGCTCTCCCTCCATCAGCACTCCCTCAGCCTCCTCAGGGCTCGGTATCTTTCATATCTTTCATCAGGGTTGTTTCAGCAACTTTCCATCTGGTTTCGCTCACCTTCCCACCTCCATTACACACCAGTGGGGAGGTGAGGTGGGGTCAGGAGGTATGGGGGCCTCTGGGAATCTTTTCAAAATGAAGATCATGTGAGGGATTCCCCCCCCCGCCAACCCCAAGGCCCAGAGATCACAGTTCCCATTAGTCCTCCCAGAATTCAAACTCCTTCATGCTTGTTCCCAGCTGGTTTGTAGCCTTGCTTCCTAAACACTCCTTCCCCTCCAGCTGACAAGCGATTTGAGCTGTCCTCACCACTGCCACACGCCAGCCTCTGTCCAGGCTGCTGCTCTGTCTGGAACGCCCTCTCCTCCGGGTTCATGTGGAGGCCCGCACCCTCACCCCCTACCCCACCCCCAGTCAGGGCCACCGTCCATCTGCTGCTGGAGCCCTCGGCACGGGTACCGCAGGGTCCCGAGGTGGACCGAGGCCTGGCATCCCCGCCCAGGGACCAGCCAGCTTCTTGACTGGGAGCCAGCCCACAGGGGAGCCGGTGGGAAGGGCTGGAAGGGAACACACCTGAGCATTAGACTCAGGAGAGACGAGGCCGTGAGGGAGACATGGCCCCTTCACATGCCTGTGCCACCACATCGCACTGACCTCCAGCGTGTTTAACGCCCAGAAAAGCACAGCTCTGTGTGTACTGTGCTTGTCTCACGCTCACTCGTTGGCTGGACTCCCTATTAGGGTCAAGCCCCAGGAGGTCCCATCCACCAGTTCTAACACGTTGGAGGCCTGGCGATGGCCTCCTTCCCACAGACGCATGTGGGAGTCTGAACCCCTCTCCTCGGGCCTAAAGGTCAGAAGTGCTCGCCTGGTGCACAGGGTTCGCTGTCCTTCTCTGGATGAGCAAGCTGACAGCCACCCGACGGGCGAGAGGGTCACAGGAGGCCAGTGCTCGGGGTCACCAGTGACCGAGGCATAAGGTCAGTGGTTCCAGGTCTTAGAAGCGGAGGGGAGCGGCTGCAGGAGGTTTGACCAGCACAGTGATCAGCTTTGGAAGGCATTCCTCCGTCTGCTTTCCTTCCGCAAAGGGAAAAATAAACCCCCAAACTCAGAGCGATTCCTAAGAGCTGAAAGGGAACCTTTGAAAAGGTCACTACCTCTGAGAGGCACACATTCAAGATGGAAACTGAACGATGGAGTCAGCGAGCCCCATCCACGCTGCAAACACGCCATCAGCCGCGTGGCCGCAGGGAGCCAGGCCAAATTTGCCACCTGACGCCGATCGCAGGACCTCACAGGTGACACTACGCTCGAACTTTCCATTCAGTTCCCACACACGCGTGGAAAGGGGTTCTGAACCCCACGCACCAGCCCTGTTTTTGGGCCAGAGTTTCTGTTTTGCTTTATTTTCTGGTCCTAGGTTTCCTGCTGGTAGATGATTTGCCAGCGTTCTGAGAGTCAGCAGGGCAAAATGTGAAAAGAGCCGTCAAGGGATTCTCAGATTTTTTTAGTAAAGTGACTTTACTAATGTTTGTAGATCAAGAAAAGCCACATAATAGGGCACCCAATAACTTTCCACGGTATTTGCTCATGTTCCCCCTTTCCATATCTCCCACAAAGCTCCTATTTTAAAAAGAAACGAATAAAATGTCTTTCTCCCCAAACTTACACACACGCACACAACCGCACACACACACCCCTCTCTTTACCCCTTTATATTTAAATCGCTACAAATAACAGGGTGAACCCCTGGAAATTAATAAAAGGAAATTTCTTCTCCCCCCACCCCCACACACACAGAGAGAAAGAGAGAGAGAGAGAGACAGAGAGACAGAGAGAGAGAGCTGTGAGTACTCAAGTCCCCCTAGGAAGCCATGGCTGGAGGGTCCCACCACGCTATGGAAACAAAAACATGTCTTTCTGAGTTCACCTTTCATTGACGGTTTCCACACACACTTCACACCAGAACAAAGCAACCCAGTGAAAGGAGAACTCTCTTTCATTCTCCCAGAAATTACTTAAGACTCTAATATACGTAGGATCGAAGGAAGGGGCAGAGTGGTTTGGTAAGAACTCCATTTGTAGTTCTACAATACGATTAACTGTGCTCTGGTTGTTATGTCAGGGTCAACTTTTCCCTTTTTATTATAAAAATTTTCTAACATATAGGAAATTAGGGGAATGTGAACACCCTCATACCCTTCACCTAGATTTAACAACTTTACCAGCTTGTCAATTATTCATCTATTTTTATGGGGTTTTTGCTAAGTATTTTATGATTTTTAATCACAATTCTCCCCTAAATAATTCAGTATGTGACTCTAAAAAAAATAGAAGTATTTTCCTTCATAACCATCATACTAGTGTCACGTAAACAAAATCAAAATAATTCCCTAATATCATCTCATCATGAATATCAATCAAATTCAAATTTCCTTGGATGATTATTCTCAAGCATTTAGAAGTGAGACCAGAAAGGTTGGTAGCAACCCTTAAGTCATTCTTCTATCAAAGGTTAATTTCTTTTTCCTTATTTTGAGTTTAAATACCAGGCTGAATACCCAAATGTGAAAAATACAACCACCTACCCTTTAATCACAAACACCATATTAAATCAGCTAAAAAAAGAACATCATTTAGTCAAGAAGTAGAGTAGGAGAGAGTCACAAATGTCTCTCTTGGGGGAAAAAAAAGGCAAAGACAATTTCCCAGACACCAAGCTATTATAGCAATCAGTTCCCCCTCTTTTCTCTTCTGAATCATTCTTCCTAAACTAGACAGATTCTCCTGACTCCGTTATTCTGAAAAGATGAAATTTAGAAACTCCTACGTCTGTCTCTTGGCTTCCCTTAAACCAGTGGTTCTCAACCTTCCTAATGCCGCAACCCTTTAATGCAGTTCCTCATGTTGTGGTGACCCCCAATTTCATTGTTACAAATTGAACATAATTAAAGCATAGTGATTAGTCACAAAAACAATATGTAATTATATATGTGTTTTCCGATGGTCTTAGGCGACCCCTGTGAAAGGGTCGTTTGACCCCCAGGTTGAGAACCGCTGCCTTAAACATATCTTGACAAAATTAGCTGATCCTGCACGCAGTCCCACCTCCCACACATTTAACCCCCGTTATAATCTAATTTCCTCCCTTCTGTTCCCTGCGTGCCTTCTGAGGACCACGCTTTCCTTAATCACACCCAGAAGGCCCACCACCACCAGGATGGCCTCCTGGGTGCACCCCCCTCCTTCACTCTTGCTGACCTGAAGACTCTGCTTGGCTTTGCATTCTTCCCTGTAATTTACTCAGATGGGAATGTCACCTGGAGGCGGAGGGCTTGTCACTGTGGAAAAGGCCATGATAGAGATGTCTGTACTTAATGCCCCCGAGGGCTGTGTGGGGAAGGGGAGCCAGGTGAAAGCTTTGGTGGACTGGCTCATTCTAGCCGCTCTCTCGTCTCCAGGGTGGTTCGATGCCTTGGGGTGGGAAGTGACTCCCAACACCTTCCGGGAACCAGTGGTGGGGGGAGCGGGCCCGGAGGCACACCAGATCATGGGTTCCAATCACACCGATCAGCAGTGTAATATTCCGATATGCGTACCATCTCTAAACCTCAGTTTGTACTTGTGCAAAATGCAGGTATTAATAGAACCTGCCTCATGGGATTGTTGTGAAAGTTACACGCAGAAACCCAAGTGCCTAGGATGTAGTAAGCAGTACATACATCATAGTTATGGCTAACCGTGACGGAAAGATTTCAGTATGAAAACTGGTCCTCAGGTATCTAACATTCATTGCTGGCAACACTGGCTGGGGTGATGCTCCTAAGCAACCGTACCTGTACTTGAGAACTTTTTCAGAGAGGGTTTGATGTCCATTTATCACGTACGCGCTATCCCACATAATAGTCACAGCGAGCAGAGTGTTGTTCAACGCTCGGAGTTACTTTGCAAGTGGATGATTCATGCTAATTAAACTCACAACCCAGGGGAATAAAACCAGCCTGTTTCGACATTTCCTTTTGTTCGGTTTACAACTCACAGACTCATAAGCAATCCTCCCCACCCCCGTGCTCCGCTGCCATTTATTTCTGTACATAATGTCGCGGGGAAGAAAGGACTGAGATCATCTGAGCTTGTTATAGATTCACCGGATTTGCAGGAAGATGAGAACTTAAAAATAGAAGCCAAGCGTAGCGGCTGGGGTTTATCTCGGATGCGTCTGTTCAGGTATCAATCCGTTCATCGTGATGACAGCACGCACTCCATCCCCTGATGCACATTTCATACACTCAGCCCGAATGAATTCCACTGCTTCTCCCACCGTCGGGCCACGGATCCACGGCGCCCCCCTTCTGGTCCATTTGGCTCCCAGGAGGGGGCGCCATGAGGAGGTGACGTTTATTGAGTGCTCATCGGTTTCTCCCACCGTCGGGCCACGGATCCACGGCGCCCCCCCTTCTGGTCCATTTGGTTCCCAGGAGGGGGCACCATGAGGAGGTGACGTTTATTGAGTGCTCATCGGCGCCAGGCACACTGCGGAGTCATTCACACCGCTCAGGCCTCCGAGAACCTTCATGGCATTTTCTTTCTTTTATTTTTTTAAAAACATATTTTATTGATTTTTCACAGAGAGGAAGGGAGAGGGATAGAGAGTTAGAAACATCGATGAGAGAGAAACATCGATCAGCTGCCTCCTGCACACCCCCAACCAGGGATGTGCCCGCAACCAAGGTACATGCCCTTGACCAGAATCGAACCCGGGACCCTTCAGTCCGCAGGCCGACGCTCTGTCCACTGAGCCAAACCAGCTAGGGCTCCATGGCATTTTCTAAGGCAAATCCCCATTTTATAGATCGGAAACTTGGAGCTTCGAAGGGCAAATAAAATCCCAGAAGCAATGGCATCTCCGGGTGTTTGTGGGGCCTGATTATATTAGTTTTAAAGGGGAAAAAATGCCCAATTGTGAGGACTAAGTTGCATTTAAGGCCCCAGAAGGGGGCAGCAGGAAAGAGGGACCCTGAGCCATGAGCTTTAGTGGTAACCAACGTGGGTAGCTTGACTGGCCACTCTGAGCTACAGAGACGAAAGGAATCTGATGACTAGAAATATGAACTGCAAAATGAAAGTCATTCGTCTTTACAAACTCTTGCTATAATTCAATGGCACTAAGTTTAAAATTTTTTAAAGCAGATTTTATTGTTGTTTAAGAAATCAGGATCATGGGGGCGGGGTGCAGGGTGAGTTAACTGTCTGATAAAGTGCCAAGCAGCACTCAGCCGGTCTGGGTACGCAGAATGCAGAAAAATGCCGATTGCTGTACTGCACATTTCTCAGGAAACACTGCCCTTTGGGGAGCATCGAGAAGTTAGAAGTCCACCTAAAACTGATCTGCGATGCCTTTTAAATAAATCCTGGGTGAAAGCAGGCATCACTTTTCTATACACTCTGCCGACTTTTCTTGAGTGGCTTCTCCACTGTTAGTAAAATCCGTGATGCTGACTGAACACATTCTCTCTCTCAGAATCAATTGTTTGTTCTACCAAGAAAACTCCTTTTATCCAAAACGAAAAACTTTGCCAGAATGAGGAAAGTCTTATTTCCCGCCCCCCCAAAGCACATCTAATAATAAGGCGATCTGATCACCACCGTATCAGAGTGCAATTCTGTTAAAAACTTCAAGTCACATTGATCTTTTTTCTCAAAGTTTTATGACAGTCTTTTCACATGAGAATGTCTGATAAAGAAGATGGGAAAAGCACTGAGTTGTGATTTTGTAAAAATGCTGAGTTTACTACTTTGCGGAATGAGTGTGAGTGGAGCTGCGTACGGCTGCCCCACTGCGCTCTGCCCGATTCCCAGGGACCCCACCTACAGGGCACACAGGAGGGTGCTGCCTGCAACAGGACCGTGCGGTGGCCCTGACTGGACGGTGGACTGGCGGGAAAAAATGGTTGAACCTGTTTCAGAAACTAGGACGTGCTTGGACAAAATGAAGGGGGCATGTCACGGAGACCCACGAGCCAGCTTGCACCCACATGGCTGAATGTGGGACAATTCCAGCATCAACATAAATCAAAACAGGAATATATGCTACCCCAGTGAATGGAGAAACCCTGATGCCATATGGGTAATGATAACTGAATATATAAACGCAAAAGAAGAAAAAGCTCTTCCTAACAGCAGAATGACAGCTGACACATGTGAGAAGGGATGATGGGGTTAAGTGAGAAGCACACCGTTTTCCCACCTTCTCGGTGAAAACTGGATCAGACAGGAGACATGAACAGCTGCTCCAGGCGTGAGGAGGAGGAGCTAGAGAAGAAACAGGATGCACGCTTACAGAATCTCTGTTTCCTTCAAATGTTCCAGGAATCACAAAGTGAACGGGATTAATACAGCAGAGAAATCAGGCAACATCTTAACCAAGTGATCAAATGAAGGTCGCCAGGAAGGGGCAAAGGGACATCCACACCTCACATGTGACGGTCTGAGAAGGAGACCTCACGCACACAGCAATCCAACCAAAATACGGAACCTCGATCTATCACCAGGAGCCTCGCAAGTCCACATGAGGGGCTGTTCTATCCCACGCCCGGCCTTTGCCTGTGTTCCTCAAACACGTCATGCAACACAAGGAAGGCTGTTCCATTGAAGGGGCCTGAAGGGACATGACAGGGAAGTACACCAAGTGGCCCTAGACTGGATGCTGACCTGGAGCGAAGAATGCAATCACGGTCATTTTGGGGGGGAACTGACAAAACTGGCGCACGGACTGTAGATGAAAGTATTAAATGTCCTGAACCTGCTAATAGCACTGTGGTTACATAAGAGAATATCCTTGTTCTTAGGAAATGCACAGTGAAGTATTAGGGGTGTAGGCTGCCTACCCTCAAATGAGTCAGAAAAAATAAATGTGTGTGTGTGGAAAGAGAGAAAGAGGGGGAGGACAGGAGGAAAAGAATAAGACAAACACGAAACAATGATGTTAAAAATGTGTAGAACTAGGCAAAAGGTCTAAGAGAATATACTCTACTACTGCAACCTCAAAATAAAGAGTTTAACAAAAACAACTGCAGCCAAAACAACTTTGAGGGGGCATCCGTGTTCCGCTTGCTCTAATGAGCAGAAAAGTAATTCAACTTGTAATTAGTAGTGCAAAATAGAGAGGTGCCCCTTTGGAAACATTCTGTTGCTGTCATCTTCATAGTCATCACCAGGAACACTTCCGGAGCCCTTACTCAGTGGTAACTGCTCTGAAAGGTGTTTTACTTGCGTGACCCCTTTTAGTCTTCACAACTTCCCTAGGAGAAAGGCTCTGGAGTTACCCCCACTTTACAGATGAGGAAACCAAGGTTTACAGAAGTTTAGTAACTTGCCCAAAGTAATACAGGGAGTAAATGGCAGAACCAGAAACCCAACGAGGTTGATTACAAAGCTGGTAGGATTTATTGCTTTGTTAAACTTAATTTTTAATTATTTATTAGTTTTCCTCAAAGAAAGAGAGATGAAGCACAACCTAGATAAAATTTTGGCAAATTAGTAAAATATGCTTGAATAAGGGCTTCTTCTAATTTTAATTACAGCACTAAATTAACCAGAGAGACATATATATATATATATATATATATATATATGCCTAAGCAACTGAACAACTGAATAACTGGTCGACCGGTTGCTATGATGTGCACTGACCACCAGGGGGCAGACGCTCAATGTAGGAGCTGCCCCCTGGTGGTCAGTGTGCTCCCATAGTGAGAGTGCTGCTCAGCTGACTGACCCATCCTGGTAGCCCACCAGCTTGGTGGCAGTCACTCCCTCCCTCAGTAGTCCTACAGGTCCAATCTCCAGAGAACGGGCCAGGCACCAACGGACCAGAGCCTCTAGCCTCCTGGAAGTCGGCTTCGGTCACCACCATCACTTCCCCTCCCTAGATGCTCTGCAAGGAAGAAGTGATATAAAAGCGGCAACCAGGTGGCTCCCGACAACTGACGAAAATGTCAGCGAGATGGATCCAGATCCTGGGCTGGCAAGGGTGTCCCACTGCCCACCAGGAGGGCCGATCGCATCCTGCCCCCCCCGCCACCCCCCTCAGGACCCCATCTGTGCACGAATTTGTGCACCGGGCCTCTAGTAAGTGATATTTCTGGTCTCCATAATTTACTTTACACTCTTTCTTCCAAGGGCTGACTTGGTCATTCACAAATTCTTTGAAAAAATATACCCGAGTATGTCTTTTGAAATGATCTTATTAAACGTCTCCTAAACCATGTGGTCCTTGCTATGGCATGCATGTTAGTGTCCTCCTAAAATGAGATGTTGATGCCCACATCCCCAATGTGATGGTATTTGGAGGTGGAGCCTTTGGAGTGTTACTAGATCCTGAGGATGGAACCCTCACAAGTGGGATTAGTGCCCTTCGAAGAGAGACGTAAGAGAAAGGATCAGTCTCTCTCCACCACCTGAGGACACAGCGAGAAAACGACCATCTGCAGGCCAGGAACTGGGCTTTCCAGATGTGCTGGTGCCTTGATCTTGGACTTCCCAGACTCCAGAACCGAGAAAAAACATTCCTGTTGTTTCTAGTCCATCTGGTCTATGGTATGTGGTTATCGGAGCCCAAACTAAGACAGTCTTGTTTCAAGTTTTTCTTCCTGATTAAAAATGTTTTCTCTCCTTTCAGGTAAAGTAATGGAGCTTATGTTCATGTTTCCTTTTAGTCACGACACTTCAATTTTACTTAAAAAAATGTATCACTCGCAACACACTGCCTGCTCAGTACCACCGTCCTCCTCACAGATGGGGAGTAAGCTACACATGCCATCTCTTTCTTCCCAGGGGAAGCTGAAGGACCGTTAATTTTTTAAACAAACGTTCAAAACAGTACGACATTTGCAAATACTTGCAGGTGTTCGGGGCAGTCTTATCATCTGACAGAGCGAATGCCCACTCCAGAAAACGCAGCCCCGCCCATGGCTGCATAACTTAACCGCAGAAGGAGCTTTTAAAACCCCGATGCCCAGCCCACACTCGAGACCAATGAAACCAGTCCCGCTGGAGATGGGACCTGGGCCTCGGGCATTCTAAGCTCCCCTGACGATTCCAGTGGGCGGCCTAGTTGGAGATGCTGGATCGAGCGCCCGGAGCCGTAAAGAATCACATCTTTTGTGTACACAGCCAACGGATTCTCAGAGCTTTTGGAATTGGTCTCATTAGGAAGGTCTAGTCCAACTGGTGAGTGATGACAGTAGGAAACAGTAGGGAACAGTAACCGGACGAGACTGAGACCTGTGCCACATGAAGGGGACACACAGTGAGCACATCAGGAGGCCATGGGGACAGTAGGTGTCATCGGCACCCTCCGCAACAAGTCCCGGCGCGTGGCAGCCCCGAGCCTCTGAACACATTTGCGGAAACGATCGAACAAAACTTGCCTTTGGGAGAAAAACGAAAACTCTGTCTACTAAGAACAAAAAACCACACAACGGGTGAGGTAAAACTGTATGTTGATGGAGCATAATTTGATGTCTTCCTTTTTAGTTTTCCGCAAAAGACAGGACCCACACCTTGGAGCCTGCTAGACTAGAACCCGCGTGGGTCTCACCAGCCGGGGACCCCCTCACGGAGGGACGGCAGCCTGAGCGTCAGGCTCACGCTCGGCCCCGCTGGCCTGGTCCCAACCTCACAGTAGCAGTGCCCCCCGCACCTGAGCCTGCCTCCTTTTCTCAAAAGGCGACTCCTGTGGCTAAGAAATAGAATCCAGAGGACAAGATTCCAGGCCACAGAAATGCTCTCTCATAGTTTTCTCTTTGGAATAAGAAGGACTTTTGAAGCTGAATGATTCCTAGGCCATCCTGGCAATTAAAGATTTCTAGGAATACAAAAGGGGACCACAGCATTCATTCATTCAATAAGTACTTATTGAACACGTACCACTCGCCGCTCTTCTAGGCCTTGGGAAGAAACATGGCAGGGCCTTTTCCAAAGAGAACACTCCCTGGTACTGAGCGACTTCACTCAACGTCACAGCAGCCTAAGGCTACACGATTGACAGCTAACTGACTAAAGGGTCCTGCTACAGACCTTAAAAAGCACACGAATAGCCAAAAAACAAAACAAAACAAAAAAAAGAAAGAAAAGGAAAGTCAAGATCCTTTATATAATTAACTGTATGTACCAGAGGACATGTCAGAGCTTTTGGAATTGGTCTCATTAGGAAGGTATAGTCCAACTGGTGAGTGATGACAGTAGGAAACAGTAGGGAACAGTAACCGGACGAGACTGAGACCTGTGCCACATGAAGGGGACACACAGTGAGCACATCAGGAGGCCATGGGGACAGTAGGTGTCATCGGCCCCCTCCGCAACAAGTCCCGGCGGGTGGCAGCCCCGAGCCTCTGAACACATTTGCGGAAACGATCGAACGAAACTTGCCTTTGGGAGAAAAACGAAAACTCTGTCTACTAAGAACAAAAAACCACACAACGGGTGAGGTAAAACTGTATGTTGATGGAGCATAATTTGATGTCTTCCTTTTTAGTTTTCCGCAAAAGACAGGACCCACACCTTGGAGCCTGCTAGACTAGAACCCGCGTGGGTCTCACCAGCCGGGGACCCCCTCACGGAGGGACGGCAGCCTGAGCGTCAGGCTCACGCTCGGCCCCGCTGGCCTGGTCCCAACCTCACAGTAGCAGTGCCCCCCGCACCTGAGCCTGCCTCCTTTTTCTCAAAAGGCGACTCCTGTGGCTAAGAAATATAATCCAGAGGACAAGATTCCAGGCCACAGAAATGCTTTCTCACAGTTTTCTCTTTGGAATAAGAAGGACTTTTGAGAAGCGGAATAATTCCTAGGCCATCCTGGCAATTAAAGATTTCTAGGAATACAAAAGGGGACCACAGCATTCATTCATTCAATAAGTACTTATTGAACACGTACCACTCGCCGCTCTTCTAGGCCTTGGGAAGAAACATGGCAGGGCCTTTTCCAAAGAGAACACTCCCTGGTACTGAGCGACTTCACTCAACGTCACAGCAGCCTAAGGCTACACGATTGACAGCTAACTGACTAAAGGGTCCTGCTACAGACCTTAAAAAACACACACGAATAGCCAAAAAAACAAAACAAAACAAAAAGAAAAGGAAAGTCAAGATCCTTTATATAATTAGCTGTATGTACCAGAGGACATATAGGGTAACAAAAGTCTTTTTTAAAAACTGCATTTATGTACGTATATTCAGGCCACTACATGTATCCTAAGCTCCAAACAGTACCAGCCCATCCATGTGTTCAATGGCCAATCCAATAGCCACAAGAAAGTGCTTGCTTCTTCTTCTCCCATGTCACATACCCTCTAGTTCAGCGGTTCTCAACCTGTGGGTCAAGACCCCTTTGGCGGTTGAACGACCCTTTCACAGGGGTCGCCTAAGACCATCCTGCATATCAGATATTTACATGACGATTCATCACAGTAGCAACATGACAGTGATGAAGTAGCAACGAAAATAATTCTATGGTTGGGTCACAACCTGAGGATCTGTATTTAAAGGGCCAGAAGGTTGAGAACCACTGCTCTAGTGTATAGACGATTCCTGTTTTCTCGCCGTGGAGAAAAGTTAGCATGAGCATATTGCAGGCTCCTTCCTGCCCTCCTCCTGCCCGGCGGAGTCTTACCGGCGTAGTGCACCGGGATCTCTATCTTCGGCCCAATGACGTAGTGCCCCTCCTCCAGGCTGTGGGCGGTGATGGTGGTCCACTGGCGGCACGAGTGGATCAGCAGGTAGTCGTTCTCCCGCAGCCCTTCGATGCATTCTCCTGGAAAACAGAATCCCACACAAGAAACCTGGAATTAGCAGGGGCTTACTCCGTCCTCTGCAATAAAATGTCATTTGTTAGAACCTCACTGGTGCACAGGTTGACAGTTCATCCCCCGAGAAGAAAACGTTCACTTAAGAATTAGCAATAAAAAAAGCATTCCAAGTGGCTCAGTGGTTGAGCGTGACCTATGAACCAGGAGGCCACGGTTCAATTCCCGGTCAGGGCACCTGCCTGGGTTGCGCGGGCTGGATCCCCAGAGTGGGGCGTGCAGGAGGCAGCCGATCAATGATTCTCTCTCATCATTGATGTTTTGATCGATCCCTCTCCCTTCCTCTCCGAAATATATATATAGCATTCCATGCCATGTTGATAATGTCACTCAAGATTCCATAAAAATGTTTCTAAATTATTTACAAAGAGATCTTCACATGCCTCATTTTATCTAAATTATATTCCAATGATTATAAAACAAAGATTAAGTGCTTATGTTAGGTAATACCTGGATGCTGTGCATCTATTATGTCATGTGATACAGTAATGATGAGGGAGGTATGATCCCTTCCTGGCGGGTGGAGAAGAACTCAGTGCTCAGGTGGTAAGTGACAGGTCTAAGTGGACACAGGTGGGGTAAGTGGACAAGAGCAGACTCGGGCCTGGGCAGACAGATTCCGAAGCTTCTGCTCTTACACACGACAGGACACAGCTGCCAACAGGAAGGAATGGCCTATCTGTCTCTCTGCCCAAACACCACTTGAAAATACAAGCCTATTTCTCCTTTCCAATTGGGTATATTTTGCCAGTCCTCTCTGGCCTCCTACTGAACATCCCAATCAATTAAAAACAGTGAAGTCTGTAGCATACACATAACATGATTTTTCATTTTAATAATTCTGATGTACCCTTTTAGCCTTTGAACCAATGACAAACTATTTCAAAAGAGAAATCCACTCCCTGAAATGGAAAAGTTAGTTTTCTAGACGCAGGAATGATCCCATGAACCCCGCTTAGTAATTTTCAATGCTCGAAAAAAATAGCTGAAAAGGCGAATTCCTTTATACAGGAAACCACCAGCCTGCCTTATTTTTGATGTTATTATATTTCAATAATGAAAAGTTATTGGTGGTTTAAGTGTATGTTTCAAAATGGCACTTATCAATCCCTCAAAAGTTCTTAAAAGTTGCAGCAATTTTTCAATTAAAAAAAAAAAGTAGAGAAAGGTGTAACCATCAACGTGGTTATCACAACCATAAGCCATCAAATTTGTTCCTAAACTAATAAGGTCATAATTTTAAATACAGTCTTACTGCAAGAATATGTTATCTTTGTTGCAGAAAAGGCGAAGAGTTAAAGCTTTTATGGGGGTCGGGGGGCGCTGGAAGTGGAGGTACCTGAGCAGGAGGGGGAGGGTCCCATTGTGGGGGGCATATTTCCAAACCAGACTCCCCTGCCCCTCACTCTTTGGGAGACCAGGTTCATAAAGACACCGTGTGGGGAGGCCAGTGGTACTCGGCAGCCCTCTGCATCTCTTGAGCATATGAGGGCAGGAACGAAAGCTCTAGAAGCACTGCCCATAATATAGCCCCCTCAGTACTCCCCCACCCAAGGGCAGGGGGGTGGGGCACATACAGGGCAGTTGGGAGTTACAGACACGGGCTTCAGAGCCCAGCATTCCTGGTCTAGCCAGGCTCTGCGCCAGTGCTGGGTGGTCCTGGGCAGGCACCTCTCTTCTCCCAGGAGAAGGGACAACAGGCCCTGCTTCCCAGAGGCTTAAAGACGCCTGGGAACAGCCAGGGACCCTGGGGAGCACCACTCTGTTATGGGATGTTAGGTGTGACCAGGACACATCAGCTATTGATTTTATTTATTGTGAGATTTTCCTCCCTGAAGGCTGTCCTGTTTATAAACACTGTAATTGAGATCAGGTCATCCTTTTACAGGCGAGGAAAGGATCTTCCGAGCAGTCAAGAAACTTGCCTAGAGCGGCACAGCTAAGTGGCAGAAACTGACTTCAGGGTCTCTCTCCCTCTCTCCACATCTCTCTCCTGCTCTTCCAACACCACACTGTGGGTCGCCTTGAAAACCACCAACAATCCATGAAACAGGGAACACTGGCCTTTGGTTCCCTCAGCCAGCATGACAAGCACCGTTCCAACGCTGGGGACACACGTCGGAAAATAAGACCAAGGTCCCTGCCCTAGGACGCCCACTATCCCACAGGAAGGAGACGGCACCGTCAACGAGAATGCTGGGATTATGGGTCAGTTAGGGAGTGAGAGGGGCTGCGGGTAAAGTGTGAGAGGATCAGGAGAAAGAAGAGCAATTCACAAGTTTGTCATCTTATCCAGCAAACATCTGTCTACTTAGTTCGCCTTTAAAAAACAGCTTTGAGATATCATAACAGACAAAGAAGGATAGATACTTAATGTGTACACTTTGATGAGCAACAAACACTCACTGAGTCTCTTTTATGCACAAAGCAATGGAGGAGTGGGCCAAATATAACGACTTGGGGGCCTGCATTCAAGAAATCAACATTCTCACTGGTGAGATGCATCCCTATGTAATTTCATGAAAGGCAGGGCATGATGAGTGCTATGCAGAGGAAGAGGAAATCAGGAGTGGAGATGGGACTTTAGCAGAGACGATCAAGGACATGTTAACAGGAATGTAAAGCATTGGGGCTGGTCC
Organism: Myotis brandtii; assembly: GCF_000412655.1. Lineage (NCBI taxonomy): Eukaryota > Metazoa > Chordata > Mammalia > Chiroptera > Vespertilionidae > Myotis > Myotis brandtii. Next base: position 462,977 of record NW_005353629.1, on the reverse strand, counting down.
TTTGATGGATGAGAGGGTCTTCGAGGAGAGGAAGGCAATAGGAGCCACTGGAGCGTGTTGGATACGAGAACCACGCCAGGAAAATTCATCTGGTGGTGCTGGGAAAGATGAATGGGAGAAAGGAGAAACCACAGTGCCATTCAGGGGAAAAAGAAAAATGTCATTTTCTGCAACTAAACTGTTACATCATAAAAACTGTTTTAATTTTATTCCACAGTGGGCTCTGAAGAGGCAGCGAAGGCACAATTGCAGTCAAGTTAATCGAAATGAAAATGTAATGTTAAATCCTACTGCTAGCTGATGCTATAAACTCTACCAAGAGGATTCAGAATGATCTCCGAAGCCATAAAGTAGTAAGAAACCAACCCTATTTTGGAGCTTGTGCCTTTTAAATTTTTTTTTAAACAACTGAACCATGTGCCTGCTTTAGGCAAAAAAATGTTTCACAAAAATTGTCTAGAAATAAAACTTAATATAATCACTTAAAATATCCTAGGGGAGGCCACTAATAGAGAAATTACATATGAATTCATAAAGTCAACAATTTTTGTGATATAATTAGCCTGTTGCTTAACTGCTATGTATAACATACTAAACTTATATATTTAGCTTAATGGTGTAGCATTAGTAGGTCTAAAAGAATTATGTGTTAAACTAGAGGCCCAGTGCACGAATTCATGCACAGGGCGGGGGGGTCCCTCAGGGTGGCCTGCAGGGATGGGGCCAAAACCCACAGTCTGACGCCCCTGCAGCTCCTACCTGCTGCTCCCGCTTATCCGGGCCCCACTGCGCCTGCCCCGGGCTCGTGCCCATCTATCCTGATCGGGAGAGGCTGGCACCGCTGCAGCAGCACTCGCCAGGCATGAGCCCTGCGTCTGGTGTCCTCCCGAGAGGAGTGGCCTGCGGGATCGGGCCGAAACCAGCTCTCTGACATCCCCCAGAGGGGTCCTGGATTGTGAGGGCGCAGGCCAGGCCAAGGGACCCCACCGGTGGACAATCGGGCCCGGGAGGAACTGTGTGGAAGGGCTCCTGGGAGTGTCCGACCCTGTCTCGCCCAGTCCTGATCCACCGATCGGGCCGGCTGGCTGGTCGGGGAGGGACGCGGGAGGTTGGCCAGCCAGGGAGAGACTGCAGCAGGGCTCCAGGGCGTGTCTGGCCCATCTCGCTCAGTCCC
>NW_005353629.1:459832-461783 GCF_000412655.1 Myotis brandtii | reverse complement strand
TTACCAGTCAGAGCGTCTGCTCCCTTGTGGTCAGTGCATGTCATAGCAACTGAATGACCAGTCGACTGTCTACCCCCTGATGGTCAGGGCACGTCACAGTGAGCAGTTGAGCGGCTTTAGCATATCATTAGCATATTACGCTTTGATTGGTTGAACAGTCAACTGGTTACCAGACGACCAGACACTTAGCATATTAGGCTTTTATTATATAGGATTCCAAAATATGGCAATGCCATCCTGAAATTTCTCCACATCCAACATGCTTCTGGGATATACTTTACTTGTCTAGTCTGAACTTGACCTCTTCAACATTAAGTCTTATACAGCTGTTAAAATCATTTTTAATGCTAGTAGAACTAAACTCTATGAATCCATCCAAGTCTGCTTTAAAAAAGAAGAGTCAAGCCCCGCCAGAGTGACATAGTTGGTTGAGTGTTGTCCTGTGCACCCCAAGGTTGCTGGTTCAATTCCCAGTAATATCGATGTTCTCTCTCTCTCTCTCTCTCTCTCTCTCCCCCCCCCCCCCCCCCCCCCCCGCATGTCCTTAGATGAAGATAAAAAAAGAAGACTCAATCTCAAATTTTTAAATAAATACATATTGCCTGGGCATGCACAGATGCCACATGTTTGGCTGCTGGGACAATACGATCTCCTAATTCACCCTTCTGATCTCTCCTTGTTACCTTCTCTCAGTTTCCCTCCCTTTACACTGGCTGTAACTGTAGGAATTCATCAAAGTTCTACCCTGAGTCTGCTCACCTTCTCTCTCTCCTTTACAATCTCATATACCTCTCAAGGATTCAATCAGTTACGGACAACTCCCAAATCCATGCTACCAGTTGCTAACTTCTACTCTGAGCTCCGAGCCCAGCCTTTATCTCCTACACATTTCTACCTGGATGGCCCCTTGCCATTCATTCAGGCACCACAGACTCATCCAACAAACACTTCTTAAAAAAAAAGGAGACCAGTAACCAAGTACCTGCTCTCATGGACCCGACCGCTGGGCTGCGTTTTCAACCCCTTGTTCTTCCCCCTTTCAATTGATGTGCATATTGCTGCAGATAAAACTTTAAGAATATAGCACTGCTCATCTTATTCTTCCTTTTGTTTTCAACTGCCTTCACGGGTTCCCATTCATACAAAATGAGACCTTGATTCCTTGTCCAATACGTAAGGGCTCCATGACCTAGTTCCAAAGGGTCCATGATCACATGTCCCCATACCACACATTAGAGCCCCCAAAACACATTCTTTGTTCCACATACAGGCCTCTCTCACTTATTTGGGCCCTCCCTCACTTTCTTTCATTTGCCTAAGCCTTTATTTCCCAATCCCTACTTACTCATTGCTTATCCTACTCAACCTTGAAAGACCAACTCAAATGTCACCTTCATGAATGTCTTCCTGGTATGAACCCTTAACATTTTATCTATCTATCTATCATCTATCTATCTATCTATCTATCTATCTATCTATCTATTTATTTATTTTTAAATATATTTAAAATATTTTTTTATTTATATTTTTACAGAGAGGAAGGGAGAGGGATAGAGAGTTAGAAATATCAATGAAAGAGAAACATTGATCAGCTGCCTCCTGCATACTCCCCACTGGGGATGCACCCGCAACCAAGGTACATGCCCCTGACCGGAACCGAACCCGGGACCCTTCAGTCCGCAGGCCGACACTCTATCCACTGAGCCAAACCAGTTAGGGCGAACCCTTAACATTTTACATTGAAACTGCATTGACTGTGTAACTTTACCAATTTCTTTTAGGCTATAAGCATGAGGAACTGAGCTTAACTTTTTAATTTTATATACATACTAGAGGCCTGATGCATGAAGATTCGTGCAAGAATAGGCCTTCCTTCCCCTGGCTGCCGGCACCGCCTTTGCTCCAGCCTGAGCCGCCTTTCCGCCTTTGCATGCTGCCCAGAGGCCTGGAG
>NW_005353629.1:431898-459732 GCF_000412655.1 Myotis brandtii | reverse complement strand
AAAGAGAGAGAGAAAGAAACATGAGAGAGAATCATGAATTGGCTGCCTCCTGCACACTCCCTACTGGGGATCGAGCCCACAACCTGAGCATGTGCCCTGACCAGGAATTGAGCTGTGACCTCTTGATTCATGAGTGGACACTTAACCACTGGCTGGGCAATATTTATATCTTTTTAAATAACATTATAACAAAAATAACAGTGGGAATTACAAGCAATTTTTTCCCTTTTTAAAGCTTTCCTTGTCTCTATATTTATCAAGTTGGAGAACCACAGTTATGGAGTGAAGGAACAGAGATATTCAAGATCACCAATGCTGTCAGATGAGATTCTCTCTGAATGACCGCTTCTCACCACCACGCCCAGCAATGCAATGAAACAGCCCGAGTCACTGCCTCACGGTTTTGCTTGAATATTCTAATACAACACATTTACCTTTATTTAGAAAATTGCCCTCTGGGAACAAGCTGCCAACAGCTCGCTGCCAGCTGCCTAGGTCCCTTACTGAATCCACAGGGGACAGACGGCCGGCCGTGCCGACCACACCCAGCTGTGCCGCGAGAGGTACACTTGGGTGGGGACACTCCGCCCAGCAGGTGCTGTAGTTTTCCTTTTTGGTTTCAGTAGTTAGACCACCTTTACTGAGACATCTGTGCATAACCTTCAGCACCAGCAACATGTTACAATGACCGCAAAGGTGTGGTGACAGAGGCTACTCTTCCTAAGTCCTCTTCGTAAATACAACTCACCTTGACTGCACAGGCAGCTAGAACTAAACATTCTTCTCATTGTTTTAGCTACATTTCAGCCCAGAGACTGAGCGATCTACTCAAATGCTATTTAATTAGCATCCTCGAATATTTTCAATGCATGAGGCCCTCGCTGTTTTAACATCTCCCAAACACGAAGTATTTGCTGGGAGAATAGAACATGGCACTATGATTATGTTCCTGTGTTCCAAAGAACTACAATCCAGATGGCATGGCGAGTGAAGAAAGGTTATGTAAGGGGAAGGAGGTAAAGGAGGCGAAGAGATGATGTCATAGCCAACGGCTCTAAGAAGGTGAAAGAGCAACCCTGAAATCATGCAATTACACTGTTGTCTGCAATGAAAAAGCAGTCATGTGCCCCCAAAAGGAAGCATTAGCAGGAGAGGAAAACCCTGAAAGGAACAACTAATTATCAACTGACTAATTAGAACAGGGAGAAATTAAAGAGTGACCAGGAAGAATATGCCACAGGAAATCATTAAAGCACAGCTAATAATTTTGAATTCAGGGGAACGGAAAACAAAATTTCAATGAGAAAAGATGCTCTCGGGATAAGAAAAGAAACTGTGTTTAGCCTAACGCTTGGGGTGTCGTAAGGACTGAAGAGACAGGATCCGACACAGGCATCAATCGCACGAAGGCGCCTGAGGACACTGGGTGACAGCGCTCCTCAGGACGCGAATAAGGTAGAGAGAGAAAGCCCTGGCACAGAGGTCAGGAAGGCAATGGAAAGTGCGTGTCCTAAATCCAGGAGACACATGAATAACTTGGCCTCCTAAAGCTCACCTATCACATTCCCCGGTTCTAAACGTTGAACAACAGATCCTCCAACGCCGTGCACACACCTGCATTTCTATATTCATCTACTTCGGCAGAAAGTCCATTCCCAGGCGCGGTCACTCTATGACACTGACACATCTCGGGCGCAGAGAGAGGGCGGGGAGTGGGCGAGGAGGGGGCGCTTCAGACAACAGCACTGCTGGCCGGCAACTACTGTCCAGTTCTAACACTGAGAACACACCTGGCATCTGAAGTCCCACCTTCCTTCCAGGCTGATCATCCTGGGGTGAGGGGGTGGGGGGAGCCTGCAGCCTCGAGGAAAACAGGCTCTGGCCCCGCCTGCCTGCGGGTTCGCTGTAATCACTGGGGGACTTGTACAAGCTCCGATGGGCAGCTGGGGGCGGGGGGGTGGTCCCAGGCCAGACCCACGACATGTGGGACCCAGGCCCCTGCATGTTCTGAAATGTCCTCAGGCGTCCCGATGTGAGCCGGGGTGCAGAGTACAACTGGGGCGTCAAGAGCAGGCCCTGGAGAGGCGTCACCCCACCAGGTGACTCGTTCTTGCACCTGGCATGGCACGGGAGAGGGATGCGACTCAAGCAAGTCCTTAGGAAGGGTGAGCCGCAGAACAAGTATTATGACCATTACAGTCCTCACACGCCTCAGTCACAGGGTTCTCTCAAGCTACAAACCTTGCATAGCGTGTGTCTGCTTTTTTCTTTCTTTCATTTTGTAGTAATGATAAATTATCCGGCTATGTAACTATTTATTTGTTTATTTATTTTTAATTATTTTTAGTTCTGCGAAGACCTTCATTGGATGGTGTCCTTGACAGGATTCGAACCTGGGACCCTTCAGTCTCCAGGCTGATGCTCTATCCAATGAGCCAAACCGGCCAGGGCCCGTTATGTAACATTTATACATATACATTACCTTTCTCAAACTAGACTGTGGTATTCTTGGAAGTCGGTGACTTTTCTTGTCCTCTTTCCCAAACAGGGCCAGTCACCCACTGATGATCATTCAACATGGCCATTTCCCCCTGTTTAGCTCCCACAATTGATACGTTTAACTCTCAGGTGAAATTAAAGTTATTTTCCTCCTTTTTTGTCTTCTATGTTGCAATAAAAAATAAGAGCAATTCTATTTTCCAAGACCTTTCTTTCTACAGAAACCTTTTTTTTTTTAAAAGGTTAATATTTCAGGCTAATAGGAAGCTTTTCATCTAGAATGTTATGACCATAATAACTCCCAGCGGATTTTTTATTATGATTCACCTTTCACTAGGAAGTGGCAGACTACTGGATGTCCATCAATTCTCACTCCTTGTCCTCAGTAAGAGTTCCCTTCTATTAGCTGGAAGCATGGTGCCCAGAATACAGAACACTCAGCAATTAGGTACAATAACAACGTGACTCAGATATGGACAATGGGATGTAGTGCAGGTAGTACGTGCAACTTCCAACATGTGGTTTTAAAGAATCTTACCAGAAAGTTTACTGACTGAAGTAGACAATTCAAAGGTTTTAGTAAAGTCCCAATGTTCTGCAATCATCACTAGAACCTAATTATAGAACGTTTCTTTCTTTTTTAAAAAATATGTTTTTATTGATTTCAGAGAGTGGAAGGGAGAGAGAGAGAGAAATAGAAACATCAATGATGAGAGAATCATTGATCGGCTGCCTTCTGCACGCCCCCTACTGGGGATCAAGCCCACAACCTGGGCATGCACCCTGACCAGGAATCCAACTGTGACCTCCTGGTTCATGAGTTGACACTGAGCCACACCGGCTGGGCTACAGGACATTTCTATCACCCCAAAAGAAACCTCATGCCTATTACCAGTCATTCCTACTACTCACCCCAAGCTTAGGCAACCACTCTGGTTTCTTTATCTATACATTTCTCTATTCTGGACATTTTGTATGAATAAAATTATAAAAGATGTGACCTTTCGTGTCTGCCTTCTTCCACTTAGTATAATGTTTCAAGGTTCATCTATGTGGTAGTGTGAATCAGTACTTCATTCCTTTTTATGGCCAAATAATATCTGACTGTATGGATAGACCGTGTTTTAGGATGCTAAACATTTGGGCTATTTACAGTGTGGGCAATTACTGAGTACTGCTGAAAGGAACATGTATGTACAAGTTCTTGTGTGGACATATGTTTTCATTTCTCTTGGAAGGGGTGGAACTGCTGAGTCATATGGTAACTCTAAATTTAACTTTTTCAGAACTCCAGGCTGTTTGCCAAATTGGCTGCACCATGTTACAGTCCCACCAGCAATGAACGCAAGTTCCAATTTCCGCACACCCTCCAACACTTGCTATCCATCTTTTTAATTATTGTCATCGTCATGGGCGTGAAGTGTGCCTCATTGTGAATGTGACTTGCATGTTGTGCATCTTTGTATGAGCTTATCGGCCATGCGTACTTTTTGGAAAAGTGTTTATTCAAACCCTTTGCCCAATTTGAAAATGGGTTATTTGGCTTTATTGTTGAGTTGAAAGGGGTTTTTGTATATCGTGAATACAAGTTCCTTATCAGCTGTGGTCTCTGTGATCTGAAGCTAAACTGAAGTCTAAATTAATACAGGAGTATTGGAATAAAGCAAGAACTGCAGTGTCTGCAATATTTAACCAAAATATATAAATGAGGTTCAAAACAGAAAATAATTTTTGGTTTTGATTTTTTAAAAACCAATTTCATGAAAGGTGCCCATCTAAGGAAGTACGTACCATTTAAACCTGTAAAATCGGAACAATGTCTGGTATCTAATGTTTGTTTGTTTGTTTTTACCTTAAAATAATTCCACATGGTTTACAGGACACAGCATTCATCAATATTATGCTTCTGACAATTCCTTTCAAGCTTCCTAACTAGTTTGGAATTGTGAAGGCTGAATTACTTTTGCTAGCTCAAATGTACTCCATAAAGACCTGAATATTACTCAAAAATCATTTAAAAAAATCTTGTCACACATTTAATAGAACGCTTTACGTGTACCTAATTACAGAGAAGAGTTATATGTTAACTCACATTTGGATGGTTACATTCACATATATTATGAGCTTTGGCTCTAAGTTATTTATGAAATCAAGTTAGGTGCATGATTCTAAATAAGGAAATATCAAGTATCCCTCATACTGTACAGAGAACAATAGTGTTTTTATATTAATGGCAAAAAAAATCATGAGGAATACAGATGAAACAACTTTCCTAGAATTTATTATTAACAAGAGAATGTAGTACCAGCATTAAGCACCTCAGTGATGTCACAGGGTGAGCCCCATAGAAAGGAAAGGCCACTCCACAGCCTGCGGATTATGCATCCCTTTGACCGTTGTCACTAAGAAAGAAGACACAGTAGCTGACTCTCCTCACCTCTACTAGGATCTCACTTTGGCCATGAACCCACAGCACAGAAATTCTAGTGTAACCATAATTAGGAGCTCCCAGTTTCCTGAAAAAGGGTAATAATTTAAAGGAAGCAACTTCATTCTTTGGAGCAGACTCTATAATAATAATAATAATAATAAGCCAACCTAATCAGAAAGGATATTTTATTTTAGAAAATATTCTGACTTTAAATTAAGCCAAATATCTGCTGCCAATTCCTTCAGGGACTGAAAGTATTAGAAGTTTCAGGTGATAACACAAATGCTGAGGAGGTATGTAGATCCCATAGCACCTCTACTTTGAGTGCATAAAAGGCAAGGAACCCCGTCTCGCCTACTGGATCCTCAATTTTGGGGGCCTAATATCATCTCTTTTTCTGATCTGTCTGCGTTCCACGAGATGTTGAGCACAGAGTAGGAGTATATAAGAAGTGCTTTCTAAATGAACAATCTTGGGTACAAATTGGTGACTATTCACAAATAAGTTTAAGTATAAATTAGACACTCAAGTCTCATTCAACATTAAGGGCTCAAGGAAAGCAGAATATTTAGAAAAGGCCCCTTTTTCCCCAAGTATTTTCTATTGATTTCTTACTGCCCTCAACAAACATCCACAAATTTACCCTAAGAACCCTTTTTCGACGCATACTCTATAATCTTGGGTTCTAAGCAAGTGAAAGAGTTGTTGTGCTTTTATGTTTTGTGGTTTACTGTGAAATCCCAACAAGAATAGAGAGGAGTAAAGACTAATTTCGACGAAGCACTAAGTGGTAATGAAGTCAAAGAACTTCATGGTGAAATCTAAGCAAAAAGGAATAAATGAAACGAGAGAAAGAGGCTTAAAAGAGAGAGAGAGAGAGATTAGGGATATATTATTACCTCTTTTCAATGAGCCCTAGGACAAAAGGACTCTTTTTCTATAGTCGATAATAGATTCTTGCTGTGTGAAACAGAAGTATGCCTATTGAAGTTCAATCTGAAATTTCAGAAATACTGGACTGTACCTAATATTTAAAAGATAAGAATTCTATGCCAAGTAATTTTAGAAAAACAGGTGAGCAATAGCAGTATCAGTATTTCTACAAAGAGTCACAATTCAGTAAATCCCTGGCACATAGCACGGAATCACATTACTGGCAGGTGAGAGAAGGGGCAAATATTTACATAAGATAAATACTCATTGGCGATCCGATAAAAGCCAGGATACAGACATTCCTCTCTCAGTAAGCGCGGTGCATCTGGTGTGTCCCCCAGTGTGGGACGGTGCAAGTAAGACGATACACTTGGCTAATGTGATATATGTATTCACCACACGGTGTGAGATGTTCACGCCATGAAGGCATGCAGAGACCAAGAGCAACGGAGAACCACAGAAGCAGGCAGGCATCGTCCCGGGCTCCTCTGGACACGCAGCGATGAGAAGGCAGAGCAGGCAAGGCCAGTGCCCAGGCATATTCCCTAGGACCTGCCCCTCCGGCCCCAGCTCTCTGCTTCCACTGATTCAGATGAATATCTGATGACTCCACTTGTTAGTTAGGTAGTGAGACAGGCCAGTGAGCCAGGACAAGAGGAATAGGGAAACTGAGACAGCTGAACAAACTGGCCACTTACAGCAGGAACAGACTGTCGCCACCCTGGAGATAACATCTGGGCCTTAGTTGTATTTTAGCTCCAGGCCCAGAAAAGTAGCAAAACCAGGTGGGCGACACCAGGACCTGCTGCAATGACAAACGACCTCCTGCCCTGACACTGACCAATCAGTGGAGACCACGACCCCAAAGGTGCTCACCTAGAAAACTGATGAATACTGTGCTGAAACCCTCCCCTGAGACCTCCCTTAAGATTCCTGCCTGCAAGAAAGAGATAAAGTCTCAAGACAAAGGACCCAGCTCAAGCTCTGCCCCTGGGGCCATCACCACTCTGCCCCACCATTCCCTTTCCCTCTTCTTCCCCCACTTCTTCCCCCACAGGCACGCATCTCCTAGATCCTAAAGGACCCAACGAGGGTTACAACCAGGGGAGCAGTGGGCAGCGGCAGCTCGTCCCAGGCTAACCCCTGAACCTGTCCCCAAGGCCCCCTTTTCTCTGACTCCCCAGAGACCTAGGGCAGCCCAGCCCAGGCTCCCCTGTTGCTTCTTTTAAGCTAGTCCTGCCCTTGTTCCACTGCCCCCAGCTTTAATACACCTTCCCTCACAGTCACCTGGACTCATGCGATGACATTTTTCCTGCACGAAGTCAAGAACCTACACTCTACTGGTCGGCCCGCTGCAGACCCGCTCGGGCCAGGTCTCCCTTCCAATAACAGGAGGAGGCAGGTGGGGTCTCAGAAGTAGACTCGAGTTCGGAGCCAGATTTAGGCTTGAATTGTGCTTCTAATATTTAGTAACTATATGGCCATGGGCAAATGACTTCTTGGAGCCTCGGTGATTTCACATTTACGATGAAAGTAATACTGACAGTGAAATGCTTGGCCACTCGGACCCCATCCGGCTCAAGCCTGCTTTGTTCCAAGGCCATCAGCTAATAGCTTCTGGCTCCGGCTCCCATACAGACATGCTAATCGTTAGAGGAATTCTGCTTTCGGCTTGAGTTTTACAAAAACAGCCCCTTGCCTGAAAATGCCTCTCCCCAGGAGTAAGGGAAGCATGTACTGTTTACCAAAGATTTGCAGGAAACTCAGGACCAGACTCACATCAACTAGGCTCAGCGGACCAAGCACAATCCGCCCCCCGCCCAGATGTCTGTGGTCATCAAGCAATAAAACTTCCCTTATGACCCTGCATTAGAGTTTTGTTGCTGCATAACAAGTGGCCATACAGTGAGCAGCTTACATGAAGGTGGGAAATGTGGCGTGGCACGGCGGGGTTCTCAGCTTTGGCTGAAATCAAGCTGTGTGGCCGGCTGACTTCCCCTGTGGAGCTCGGGGTCCTTTTCTAAACTCACTCTTGTTGCCGGCACAATTCCACTGCATTGTACACTGAAGTCCTTGCGTCTCACTGTCTACTGATGGGAGAGGACTCACTACTCCTGAAGGCTGCTCTCGGGTCTCTGCCCTGGGGCTCCCAGTCTGTCTCGCTGATGGAAACCCTGTCTCCTGGTGAATGCCTCTCGTGCTTTGATGATCTCTGAGCTCCTCTTCTGTGACTGGCCAGAGAAAACTTGATTTTAAAGGAAAATGTCTGATTAAGTTGGGCTCACCAAGATATCTCCCTATCTTAAAGTCAACTGATTAGGGACCTTAATTACATCTGCAAAATCCTCTTTGCCTTATAATGCCTTATCTGGTGTGACACCAAGGGATGGAGATCAGAGGGGCCATGTTAGAATTCTACCCCCCATAGATAGTAATACGGGAAGGAAGCCAGTTACCCTAGCATAGAGCAGATATAGAATTTGAGTCAAGTATTATGAGTAAACTTTGTGCTTATATAGTAACTTTCAAAGCGACCTTTCAAAGCAATCAAACCCAATTTATACGTTAAGATATTAGGACACGATAACAGTTGTTACCTTGCCCAAAGTGAGTGGAAAAGCCACGTAAGAGTGCAGCTCTGCTTTATTTTTAACATCCCAAGTAGGCCATAGTTCACTGAGACTCTGGGACAAATAAAATCTTATAATCAGATAAATTTGAGACCTGAATGCAGCCAAAACTTACTAGTCTATATTTAAGAATCAAGTTTTAAATAATTTCCAACACATTCACTTGGATTTTTAAAGTTAATTTGATATCCTTAGCACAGCTTTAAATAGCTTCAAAGTGATTACTCTCTATATGTGACGCTTAGGTCTCAAGACTTCTTTGCTATGCGCCTCTGTACTTTTCAGGGCTAGACTGGAGGGGGGAAGAAGAGAGGGAGTCCTTGTTCTGAAAAGAAAAGAGTCAGATGCTGACGAGGCAGAAATGTGTGTCTCTACCCCCTGGATGCGTCCTGGGCCCTGGCTCCTGCTGAGCCCTCTGCTCTTTGGATTTTGTGTTCTTGACCCTGAACCGCCTTCCTGGCTGGGATGAAACCCAGCCACTCGCTCCTCCATTCAAAGAACCACCAGGAAACCACACATCTTTTGGGAGGTGTGTAAAGAACATTTCCATTCAAATTGCAAAGAATGGAATCCAAAGCTGGATGCAAGACAGCCACAGAGCGCCTAATCGCATTGGTTCATGAGCGTGAACAGTATGTGCTACGGGACGGTGTTGTTCATTACCGAGAATCCGGCGACCTTGGGATTCCTCAGACTATTTCCACTCACACTGACGCTGAAGCTCTCTCCTGGTACCTGTGCTGCATGTGCCTATGTGGAGAAATATTCAGAAATACTTCCAGGAAGACACAGCAATGTTCTACCCGGTGTCCTTCAGGGAGGGGGCCATGGTGGAGGGGCCGCTCTATTCCGTTTCACCACTTCGTTCGTCTGTCCTGATCGCAGCTGTCCTTAGAGTTACACGTAATTGTCAAGCAGAAGCCCATCCTGAGCGCCAGGTCTGTATACCCAATGCCTTCTGATGTCACCAGCTGAACTCTCCCCAAGAACCTGACTTCTTACCTTTCCTCCAAGAGCCCCTACTCCTCCTGCCTCAGTGGGTGGGAGCGCCATCCTCCCAGTCAACCAGCGGCCATGTCAATGGCTCTCCCTCCTCACCACACCCCCTCCTAACCAAGTTTACAGCCGCCTGTTGATTCACAGGCACTAGAATGTAGTCATTGAGTGCAGACCAAGCATGTCAAACTTATAGCCCGCGGGCAGCATGTGACCCACAATGAATATTTTTGCGGCCCAGCCAGTATAACAGCATGTAAGAAACGTTTTAATAAAAATTTCGTAACTTAATTTTTACAATATCCTGTTATACATCATTATTAATAACGAACTACAATGTTCGCTAATGACTCATTACTATCATCATGTTGCATTCATTTCTCTTACACGCCTTATGCGCAGGTGTACCATTTCTTCCCACTAATACTAGCAGCGAATATTTTAGCAGCCGATGGCCACGTCATTAGTCTTGGCCTGACTTGTTGTGCGACAGGAAATACCTTGCTTTCGGAGAACAAGAAAAACAGGTTTATTTGCACTACGCTTATTAATTTGTGCAGTTATTCAGTGTCTGGTAAGTTAATGTTCAAGAAAAAATACTAATTTTTATTAAAATGTTCTATTATTTTATGTTAACAATGACTCATTTATTTCAGCCCTGTGTACTCAGAACGTCTCTATTGAAATAAACCTACGTTTACTGGCTTCATCATCCAGTGAGTCATTCAGCGTCTCTGTGCCTCAGTTCTCTCATCTGGAAGGTGGAGGTAACATAGTAACAGCACTTACTTCCAGGTTGTTGTAAGGGCTGAGTGACTTGGTAAACACACTGCACTGACACCAGGCACCTGGCACACAGGAAGCAATCAATAACCCTTAGGGTGCTCCTGTTGTTATTCTAACTCGGTATCTCTTAGCTCCGCCCCCTCCCACCCCTGCATCCCTCTGCTCTCCACCTCAGACAGGCGCCCAACAGCTCGTAGCAGAAATATTAGAGGGTGTCCCTGTCTGCACCTGGCACCCCGGCAACCTAGCTCCCATTTTGCTGCAGTTAGAGTTTTCCAAATGCAGAGCTGCTCTCCTGAGTACCTTTCTGGGGCTTCTTCAATGGCCCTTCAATGTTCAGAGGGAAAAAGTCCAGACTCTGAGTATGAAACCCTTTCTGACGCGGCCACAACCCCCCATAGATAGTAATACGGGAAGGAAGCCAGTTACCCTAGCATAGAGCAGATATAGAATTTGAGTCAAGTATTATGAGTAAACTTTGTGCTTATATAGTAACTTTCAAAGCGACCTTTCAAAGCAATCAAACCCAATTTATACGTTAAGATATTAGGACACGATAACAGTTGTTACCTTGCCCAAAGTGAGTGGAAAAGCCACGTAAGAGTGCAGCTCTGCTTTATTTTTAACATCCCAAGTAGGCCATAGTTCACTGAGACTCTGGGACAAATAAAATCTTATAATCAGATAAATTTGAGACCTGAATGCAGCCAAAACTTACTAGTCTATATTTAAGAATCAAGTTTTAAATAATTTCCAACACATTCACTTGGATTTTTAAAGTTAATTTGATATCCTTAGCACAGCTTTAAATAGCTTCAAAGTGATTACTCTCTATATGTGACGCTTAGGTCTCAAGACTTCTTTGCTATGCGCCTCTGTACTTTTCAGGGCTAGACTGGAGGGGGGAAGAAGAGAGGGAGTCCTTGTTCTGAAAAGAAAAGAGTCAGATGCTGACGAGGCAGAAATGTGTGTCTCTACCCCCTGGATGCGTCCTGGGCCCTGGCTCCTGCTGAGCCCTCTGCTCTTTGGATTTTGTGTTCTTGACCCTGAACCGCCTTCCTGGCTGGGATGAAACCCAGCCACTCGCTCCTCCATTCAAAGAACCACCAGGAAACCACACATCTTTTGGGAGGTGTGTAAAGAACATTTCCATTCAAATTGCAAAGAATGGAATCCAAAGCTGGATGCAAGACAGCCACAGAGCGCCTAATCGCATTGGTTCATGAGCGTGAACAGTATGTGCTACGGGACGGTGTTGTTCATTACCGAGAATCCGGCGACCTTGGGATTCCTCAGACTATTTCCACTCACACTGACGCTGAAGCTCTCTCCTGGTACCTGTGCTGCATGTGCCTATGTGGAGAAATATTCAGAAATACTTCCAGGAAGACACAGCAATGTTCTACCCGGTGTCCTTCAGGGAGGGGGCCATGGTGGAGGGGCCGCTCTATTCCGTTTCACCACTTCGTTCGTCTGTCCTGATCGCAGCTGTCCTTAGAGTTACACGTAATTGTCAAGCAGAAGCCCATCCTGAGCGCCAGGTCTGTATACCCAATGCCTTCTGATGTCACCAGCTGAACTCTCCCCAAGAACCTGACTTCTTACCTTTCCTCCAAGAGCCCCTACTCCTCCTGCCTCAGTGGGTGGGAGCGCCATCCTCCCAGTCAACCAGCGGCCATGTCAATGGCTCTCCCTCCTCACCACACCCCCTCCTAACCAAGTTTACAGCCGCCTGTTGATTCACAGGCACTAGAATGTAGTCATTGAGTGCAGACCAAGCATGTCAAACTTATAGCCCGCGGGCCGCATGTGACCCACAATGAATATTTTTGCGGCCCAGCCAGTATAACAGCATGTAAGAAACGTTTTAATAAAAATTTCGTAACTTAATTTTTACAATATCCTGTTATACATCATTATTAATAACGAACTACAATGTTCGCTAATGACTCATTACTATCATCATGTTGCATTCACTTCTCTTACACGCCTTACGCGCAGGCGCACCATTTCTTCCCACTAATACTAGCAGCGAATATTTTAGCAGCCGATGGCCACGTCATTAGTCTTGGCCTGACTTGTTTGGTGTGCGACAGGAAATACCTTGCTTTCGGAGAACAAGAAAAACAGGTTTATTTGCACTACGCTTATTAATTTGTGCAGTTATTCAGTGTCTGGTAAGTTAATGTTCAAGAAAAAATACTAATTTTTATTAAAATGTTCTATTATTTTATGTTAACAATGACTCATTTATTTCAGCCCTGTGTACTCAGAACGTCTCTATTGAAATAAACCTACGTTTACTGGCTTCATCATCCAGTGAGTCATTCAGCGTCTCTGTGCCTCAGTTCTCTCATCTGGAAGGTGGAGGTAACAATAGTAACAGCACTTACTTCCAGGTTGTTGTAAGGGCTGAGTGACTTGGTAAACACACTGCACTGACACCAGGCACCTGGCACACAGGAAGCAATCAATAACCCTTAGGGTGCTCCTGTTGTTATTCTAACTCGGTATCTCTTAGCTCCGCCCCCTCCCACCCCTGCATCCCTCTGCTCTCCACCTCAGACAGGCGCCCAACAGCTCGTAGCAGAAATATTAGAGGGTGTCCCTGTCTGCACCTGGCACCCCGGCAACCTAGCTCCCATTTTGCTGCAGTTAGAGTTTTCCAAATGCAGAGCTGCTCTCCTGAGTACCTTTCTGGGGCTTCTTCAATGGCCCTTCAATGTTCAGAGGGAAAAACGTCCGACTCCACGGGCTAGAGTATGAAACCCTTTCTGACGCGGCCACAGCAATCATACCGGGCAAGTCTGAGGGGCGGGAGGGCCAATGGAGGGCCTACAGACAGAGGCTAGCACAGCCCCATGTGCTGCCTATCCTGGGTCTCCATGGGGTTTTTCTCAAGCTTATCCGCGCCCTGAAAGCCCTGCTTCCCCAGGGTCCTTGTAATCGCAGTGACACTTCGTCTCCGTGGGCCTGCCTTCCACACCGGGCTGGGAGCTCAAGGTCTGGCAGCCCAGGTGTTTAATACTAACGCTCGCTTTACGTTGGCCGAACCAATTCCTGTGTAACGCTGCTGTAATTCCCATTCTCCAAGCCCAGGAGGAGAGTCACCACGTGCCAATATTTCTTACAGATAGAACTTGTCTAAGAAAAGCTTTCTCCGACTCACCACAAAGGGATTCTGTTATCACACAATACAAAACTCAAAGCTTATCAATCTTAGGCAAAGACTGTTAAGAAAAACTGAACTAATGTACAAATGGGGGCTAATCACATATATACATATTTAAAGCAACAGTTCTGAACGCACCAGTGATCGTTAAATTCGGAACCGCAGAGCATTAGAAGGAGAAGGGAGTGTGACGACCAATGGCCCTGCTTTGTCAAGGAAGGAAATGTACACGCG
Source organism: Myotis brandtii (assembly GCF_000412655.1). Lineage (NCBI taxonomy): Eukaryota > Metazoa > Chordata > Mammalia > Chiroptera > Vespertilionidae > Myotis > Myotis brandtii. The sequence goes on along the minus strand of NW_005353629.1, from coordinate 446,051 downwards.
GTCTCCACAGAGGCCCGGACTCCCACCTCCTGCTTCTCAGTCCTGAGCCACTCAACCCCTCTGTGCCGATGCAAAGGAGCACAGGCCCGTGCTACCAGCGGACGCCCAGGTTTCACCCGAGCACATGTGCACTCCCCCTAAACGGTCTGTCTCTCCATGTCGTTTCAGAGCCAACTCGGCCGAAGTGAACCCCCGGAAGCACAGAATGACCGGCAGCTGGCTCCACAGGCCCCATCCGTGCGGAGTTTGCATCCTGGCCGACACTAGCTGCGTAAACCCAGTTAAGTCACCGTAATCTCGGGGCCGTGGTCTGAGTGAACTGTGAAGGACAGCACCTCTTTCATTAATTGTTGTGAGGATCACGTGAGAACACTGATGAATGTATTCTATGAATCATACATGTCACACCATTGCCAGATAGTTATAAAGGAAAATGCAAGGTATTAGTTTACATTATATATACTTGTTAGCATTGAAAACTTAACACTAGTTAATTGTTCTGTTTCTCTTTCTCCTCTCTCTCTCTCTCTCTCTCTCTCTCTCTCTCTCTCTCCTCTGGCATTTGTTCTGCTCTTCAGAATTGCACTTACTAGTACTCCTAAGTAAGGAAAAGAAAGGGAAGGAATTATCTGAATAGGCAAAACTTTAGGTTTTCCATGAGCTCCGCTGCTGACAAAATAGAAGTATGGCTTCAAATAGGTCACAAGAATATCCAGCCTACAGCTGCCTGACACATCGCTCTTCGCCCATACATTCAGACTGACTGCAGGTCTTACACAAGGTCAGGGCCCGTGAAGGGCAGATCTTTATAAGGTGCAAGAGGCATCAGGGATCGCCTACAGCCTATCTTCTCTTTAAAGCACATTTCAGTGAGAAGCCTAACTGGGAAATAAAATCAGAAACTAGACTATTATGTACTTTAACACGCAAGTTATTTTGTAGTGCTTATACCTGACTCTAGATTACAGGTATCTGATAACAAATAGAACTACATTTGACTGTCCCATGGAAGTACCTTCAGATATCTTGAAATCTGTAACAAATTAAACTTGACATAAATACTTAGCTTGTGATATTGAAATGTAAATAGAGGTATTATAAATACTTTTGACCGTCATTTCCTCTTTGGACATTAAATCTCACCGACCTTTAATACACTAGTATGTTCATAGATACATAAACGTATGAATCAGCCTAATTTCCATTTAGGAAGGAAATCATAGTTACTTATGGTTATAAACTAAGATAAGATACTAGGATAAGATCAAAGTCAAGGCTGACAAATCAGTATGCATGAATTTGGTTCATATACGTCAGTTTACCAGGACTTGACACATTTCAAACCCACAGGGCAAAAAATTAGATTCTGAAATAGCACCAGGTACATCAAGATATGGTATATATTTAGCACCAGATAAAATCAGTTTCCCTCAGCAAACATATTCATGTGCCTTGAATAAAATTTTAAAAATAAAGCTTGAAGCATGGCTTTATGGTGCTATCAGCTTACATATAAACAGACCTTGTAAACATCAGATGTTTTACCCACTTTCCTTTGTGAACCATCCTTATAACATTCTCTTAATTCAGCATGTTGTCAAATAGTCCTTATTAAGCACTATTCTCAGCAGAGGAAACAGAACAGGCCCTTGTTCTGTGCTGTGATTTGGCACAGACTCCATCCACACAGGCCAGCCTTCCGAAGGGTCTATCAGAGCTGTGCTAAAGAAAGATCACAACAGAGAGGCCCAAGAAAAAGGCACTTAAAATTCTGTGCCAATCCTGATTTAGTGTTTGTGACGGAGGGACGTGTCAACCAAATGAGCGCTCGGCCCCTCCCCTCCACAATTGCTACCCCAACGGGTTGGCACACACTCATTTATCGTCCCTCACTGATACATCCCACTATAAATGTACTTAGGACTTCCTACAAATTTCCCTTTTACATTCTATTAACTGAGTATCTTCCTCTTTTTTTTTTTAAAAAAAGAACCTTTTCCATATTTAGGGATAGGGCATACATTTACTTAACCAATTTACTATGCTATCATGAGGGCAAAAAGTTTATTTGGAGACTCTTCCACTTGACAATTGTGAAAATTTCCCTAGAGAAAGATGTTCCTTTCTTAGACGTAATTTACCACTGTTTGAGGTAAACAGCGATTCCAAGTTCATTGGTAAATATTGTGGGGAAATCGGCCTCAGTCTGCTGACTGATCAGGTCCAAGAAACTCGCCTTCGAGCAGAGAAAGAAGGGAGTTGGAGAAGCAAAAGAGAGAGACTAACCTGCGTGAGAGAACCAAGACATAAACGATGGTACAAGATAAAGTGCTCCTTTTGTGGCCGAGATTTTAAGTCAATAGATGTTCAGTGAAGGCATGTAGCCAACCTCACAAGAACAGAGCCAAACAGTCAAGGCCCCAGGCTGCCTACTCCAGAAGAGACGTGTGAGCAGCAAGTCTGACAGTAGATGGCATGCCTTAGATTCTTCTGCAAGTTAGAGCCTTCAAATGCATTACTGCCATCTTTTCTTCTATAGAAATTCCTCTTTTTAATTCTACTTAGAGCTTTCACAATGTAATCAACCTGACCACGTTAATATTCCCGGAAGAGCTAAAGAGCCTGCCGCTTATTTCATCAGTTCACTCCTAAGTCTGCATCACCCTCATTGCCTCATCATCCCCGATAGCTTCTGGGAGCTCCAAGTTTTGGCAAGACACATACAATTACGATTGCAAAGCAACAAAGCAGACATCAAATCAACTAGGCGAGGACGCTGCCATTGGTGAAGGTACGTTTTGTAAGAAACACATCACTTACCAAAAATTAATAGCTACCACCAGTTAGTGAGCGGTGGTTAGTTTCCCGGAAATGTGTTAAGAATTATTTTTAACATTCAATAGATCTATAAACTCCTTCCCCCAAATTTATAGATGAGAAAAAATGAAGCTCAAAAAGGTGACATAATTAATCCAACGCTACTCCGTTAATAAATAAAGGAGCTGGATGCCCGGCCGGTGTGGCTCAGTGGTTGAGCACCAATCCACGAACCAGGAGGTCACGGTTCTATTTCCTGTCAGGGCACTTGCCTAGGTTTCAGGCTTGACCCCCAGTAGGGGGCATGCAGGAGGCAGCCAATTGATGATTCTCTCTCATCACTGATGTTTCTATCTCTCTCTCTCTCTCTGTCTCCCTTCTTCTCTCTGAAATCAATAAAAACATATTTAAAATAAAAATAAATAAAGGAGCTGGAGAGAGAAGCAGGAGTTAGTTCCTGTCTCCCTTAGCTGGAGGTGGAAACCGAGAGCTCAGTTCTCAAATGGTGACAATGGTGACACATAAGACAGCCATGGTCTGGGTGTAACACGGCTACAGCCAGAGGCATGAGCGGAACAGCTGATACAAGGAACATGCTTACCACCCACAAGTGCACATGACAAGTTCTACTCCAAAGGCCTGTAATATTATATTCAGACATGGCCTACTATTAAAATCAGGCATAGGGAGATAAGTGACCGTCTGCGTTTAAATTTAGCATCCAACCTTGGAGAGAAAGCTGGCGTCAAACTCACTGAGACAACTAAAATGACTCACAAATATTTCCAATTTTCCTTCCAACCATAAAAAATGTGACCTTTCCAAAATGCCACATCACTTATTGACATGGTAAAGCTTTGTTTTCTAAAGTTGAAAGTTAAATTTCTTAGGTCTCGTCAGTGTTCTAACACACAACAGCACGAGGAAAAGGAAGGAGCGGGGTCCAGTGTAATTTGGTAAAACTGCGTGTAAAAATGTGACTATATATGGCGGAAAAGCGTACGATAGAGAGTTCTAAAAATGGGGATGGATGATGTCAGAAGAAGAGAAGTCATCCTCTTAAAAATAGACAATCCCACTGGAAATGCGGTGATCTTTTGGGACACAGAGCAGCCACCTGGAGGGAAATCGTGAGAACATATGACAGCTTGAGAATGGAAATGGTGGAAAACCTCATTTGCAGGTTGGGTAGATGTTGTCACCTTCCTAAAGGCTACATACCATTAGAGGCTTTCATGGTAATCAGCCGGAGAATGGAAACATCGATTGCTTTGGGGGGTTCTGTCTAGCTCAGCCCCTCACCATTACATGTCGCTCCTCCCCACAGAGGAGGAACCCCAGGTTCAACATTTGGACGACGCGCCCCGCCTGTGACTCCCAGTGAACCACTGAGGCCATCTTCCGTCTTTCCTGCCCCTCGGTTTAGCCCTTTGCGTGTTCTTGCCCTTGGATCCCAGGACACGCCTGCACTCTCCTTTTCGGATTGAGTAGCTTGAGCTTGTCTGTATAATTTGCAAAGCCCCAGGGAAAGTTGACAGGTTGGAAAGCATTTCTAGAATAAATTTTATGTTTCTTTGTGTACTGCCCCTTCCCCTCAGAAATAACCCAAAAATGAAGCCCGCAATGATCACTTCGTTTGATTAGTGGGGGGACAAAAGGACGAGGCCAATTTGGGAGATCCTAATCTACCAGCCACATTGCCATTTACTATCTCCATCAAAGAATAAAGGGAACGTCCCCATTTCAAATCTGCATCCCATGTGAGCCCTTTTGTATATCAATAGCAATCAGGTTAATTAAAACCATATTTCATTGCACACTAGCTACTGGAACTTTATTCCTCTGAAGTCTCCCCAGCGATATCCTAAATCATCTGAATGGCTTTGGTGCCCAAGATGGGTTATTTCAATCAGGAGAATCGAATATAAAAAGTTCATAAAAGCAAAACACAACACTTCAGCATTCTGGATAATCATGTCCACCTCCCAGAATCCCTGCCATCGGCCTCAATAAGCAAACCTAAACCTTGGCTCCCAACAGAACAAATCCTTTCCTCAGGGGCAGCTCCAGTCACCTCCAAGGAAGCAGCTCCTGCCATTCTGCTGCGCTACTCTGGCCTCACAGCACAGGGCCCTCAGATCTGAAGGTGAGACCCGCTGGGCAGATGCGTGAGAGAAGCCGGAGAGCACAGTTCCTGGCAGTGTTTCCGGCTTGGGTTCTTGATAAGAATTTAAACTATCCTGATAAAGGACCTCTTTACTTCCTTCATGAAAAGTACTGATCCAGGCAGAGGTGATCTTTGATTATCAATGAACAGACTTTCCAGCTCACCCCTTCTTAGTGTAGGATGACATTCTTTTTTAAAAAATATATATTTTTTTATTGATTTCAGAGAGGAAAGGAGAAGGAGAGAGAGATAGAAACATCAGTGACGAGAGAGAATCATTGATCAGCTGCCTCCTGCATGCCCCACACTGGGGATCAAGTCTGCAACCCGGGCATGTGCCCTGACCGGGAATTGAACTGTGACCTCCTGGTACATGGGTCAATGCTCAGTGACTGAGCCCACTTGAACTGTGACCTCCTGGTTCATGGGTCAATGCTCAGTGACTGAGCCCAACGGCCAGGTTAGAATGATATTCTTTAATCTAATTGCTGTTAGCCTACAGTAAAAGCAAAAATGAGATAAATACTTGGCCACTTCCTACACTACAAATATTGGTTAATATGTTCAAAGAAGACCAGAAATCATGCATTGCCATGGATGGTCTAGTACAGCCGTGGGCAAACTACGGCCCGCGGGCCGAATCCGGCCCGTTTGAAATGAATAAAACTAAAAAAAAAAAAAGACCGTACCTTTTTATGAAATTTTTACTTTGGATTTATATTAGTTCACACAAACACTCCATCCATGCTTTTGTTCCGGCCCTCCGGTCCAGTTTAAGAACCCATTGTGGCCCTCGAGTCAAAAAGTTTGCCCACCCCTGGTCTAGTAACATAAAACTAACATGATACATGAACAACTTGGTTTCAAACACCATGTCACAGCATAATATCGTCATTCGAACGCCAAATCACAATGGAGGTCATATAAAATTTTAAAAAGCTTTGTCCTTTTCTGTTAGCAAGCACATTATAGGTCAAAGGTCATGGCATGGTCACCAATCAAGTCCTAGAATACATGCCAGTGTGTTAGCCCTGCGATGAGAATGCACCACAGCTGTTGAGTGGGGTCCAAGGGAGAGGACCGGGGGAGGGGGGGGAGGTTGGGGGGATCACTGAAGAAGCGATTACCACGTAAGTACAACTTCACAAGCTTTCAGACCCACAAAACAGACGAAAGGCAATCATGCCAGAGAGCTCAGGGTAGCTTACAAATGGGAAATGCAACCCCAGGAGGCTGTCTTATCCGATGAATCTAACCTAGAAATAGTGCACAGAAGTCCCTGAGCTGGTGGGAGGAGCGGACCCTAGTAGCTTTGAAAATAGTACTTTTGGATTGATATTGTCTTGTTAGAGAGGGGAAGGCTGCACAGATACTGTATGTGCTCTCGTTGCTAAATGTGTTTCACAGGGGTGTGAGTTCAGAAACTCCCCCCCCCTTTCTCTCTCTCTCTCTCTCTCTCTCTCTCTCTCTCTCACACACACACACACACACACACACACACGCACGCACACGCTAAGGTTGAACAAGTAAACAAATAGGTTGACAGCGCGGCCTCAGCCTCAGCCTGGCTGGGACTCAGCCTTTCGGTTTCTTTGGAGATTCCAGATAAGGTGGACGAAGTGTGCTACTGCCTCTCCTCTGAGCGCAGTTCCAACCCCGGGCAGGATGCAGGCGCAGACGCGGGCTGCCAAGCGGGTGGTGACAGAGCCTGGGGGAGGGACAGGACGGGAATGTGCGCAGTGGAACTGCAGTCGTCAGCAGTCCAGGGTTCTGTGGTGGGGGGCGGTGCAAGGTGGGCAGTGGTGGCCCCAAGACAATGGGCGAATCACTGCTGTTTCTTTGTCTCTCTGTCTCCTTGCAACGCGGTCCTGGACACAGATGCGAGTGTGGGGAGAAGTGCAGGGCGAGAGGAGATCCAGGAGCGGTTGACTTTTTGGCTAGAGGAATGGGAAGGGGCCCAGAGGAGCGAGACAACGCCAGGGAGATGCCAGAGAGGGGGGCTCGACGCAGCCATCCGTACAGTTGTCTGGAACCCTGGGCTCACCTCCGCGAAGAGCACCCACCGGACCTTCAGCAGCCTCCCAGGCACCCTGAGAGCCGAGCTACAGGCCGACACTGCCCGCACCCAGAGGACCCCGGGGCGGGCCCAGGCTGTGAGGACGGAGCTGACCCTGGAACTCAGGCCACAGGGCAGGGTGAGACCTGTACCCGGAACCCAACCTGTGGGACGCCGGCCCACACAAGGCGAAGCAAAAAATCAGTATTCTGCTTAAAATTTAAACAAGACGCTGGGTTTCCTAACAGAACATTCAACACGGCCATCGCGTGGCCTACAACCAGGAAAATAGCAACCTGTAAGGGAAGAGATGGCCACCAACCCAAACACTGGAATTATTAGAAAAAGACTTTAAAGCAGCTGTTAGAACTATGCTTTAAGATGTAACAGTAAACACTCATGAAATAGATAAAAAGTCTGCCAGAAACCAGGAAACATCAAGAAAGAGCACATGGCAACTTGAGAACTGAAAAATTCAATAACTGAAATAAAACATTAATGGATGGATTCTAGGGCAGAATGGAAACAACAGAGGGAAAAGTCGGTAAATTCGTAGAAATCATCAGTAAATCAATAGAAATTATCCAACAGAAAGAAAAATGGAGATATTTTTAAAAATGAACAGGTCCCCAGGCTCCTCTGGGACAACACACAGGGTGGAACCTTCCTGTCCTCAGCGCCCCGGAAGGAGAGGGGAAGGGTGGTGCTAAAAAGGGGTTGCAGAAAGCACAGCTAAAATGTTGGCAAGCGGGTAGATACGCACTTACAGGTTCAAAAGTCTCAGCGAATACCAGACAGAATCAGCTCATAAAAATCCATGCCCTGACACACCCAATCAAACTCCTGAACGTTTAAGACAAAGACAAAAATCCTGAAAGCAGACTGAGTATAATGACAAGAAATAAAAATAAAAAAGACTGATATAACTGTTGACTTTTCACCAGAAGTCATGGAGGGCAGAAAGAACATTTTTCAAGTCCTGAAGGGAAAGAACTTTCCTCCAGTGAGAACACCCTGACAAATGAAGGGGAGAGAGGCATTCTCAGTGGAAGAAAAATGGAGAGAAAATGTGTTGCCAGCAGATTTACTTTAAAAAGCGCTAAAGAAAGTTCTTCAAACAGAGGGAAACGGCACCAGAAGGTAACCTGGAACATCGGGGATGAAGAAAAGCAACAGAAATGGTACATATCGGGGTAAATATAATACAATATTCTTCTCTTAATTTCTATAAAATCATAGAGAAAAATCGATCAAACCTAAAACTAGTTCTTTGAAAAAAATCAATGAAATTGATAAATCTCTAGCCAGACTGATAAAATACAAAAGAGAGAGATAGGCATTATCAATATCAGAAAAGAGGGGATATCAAGGCAGGCATGCGCAGGAAAACAAAGGAACTCTCAAGTCCAACTGTGCACATGTATAGTCAACAATCTAGATGAAATGGACTAACTTCTCAAAAATCACAAACACCCAAAACGCACTGAAGAAAAAAATTGGTCACCCGATTAGTCTTCTATTAAAAAATTAAATCTGTAGTTAGAAAACCTTAAAAAAAAATCTCAAAACCCAGATAGTTTCTACCATACATGTAAGGAAGAAATAACACTACTTCTATAATCCCTTCTAGAAAACACAAGAGAAGGAAGTACTTCCTAACTCATTCTATGGGGCCAGAATTACCCTGAAACCAGAAGCAGACAAAGGTTGTACAGGAGAAGAAAACTGCAGCAACATCCCACATCAACCTAGAGCAGCGGTTCTCAACCTGTGGGTCGCGACCCCTTTGGGGGTCGAACGACCCTTTCACAGGGGTTGCCTAAGACCATCGAAAAACATATATAATTACATATTGTTTTTGTGATTAATCACTATGCTTTAATTATGTTCAATTTGTAACAATGAAAATACATCCTGCATATCAGATATTTACATGACGATTCATAACAGTAGCAAAATTACAGTGATGAAGTAGCAACGAAAATAATTTTATGGTTGGGGGTCACCACAACATGAGGAACTGTATTAAAGGGTCGCGGCATTAGGAAGGTTGAGAACCACTGACCTAGAGGCAAAAATCATCAGTGAAATATGAACATTGATAGTAATAGGCCACCTCCATCATGTTTTATCTGTGGACCTGGCCTGTGGCAGTGCTACAGCGATGAGTTTATCGTGGGACTTCATGGCTGGATTGATATTTGAAGTCAACTACTATAATTCGCCACATTAATAGACTAGAAATAAAACCCACACATGATCATTTCGATTGATATAGAAAAAGCATTTAAAAAAAACCCGCAAAAAAACTTTTAGCAAATTAGGGAGAAAAGAGAATCTTTCTAATGTGATAGAGGACATCTACAAAAAAAATAAATAAATAAAAACCCAGAGCTAAATCATGGACCTTGAGAACACACGTTTTCCCCTAAGATCCAGAACAAAGCAAGGATATCCATTCTTGCTATTGTAATTCATCATAATACGGGAAGTTCTAGCCACTGCAATTAAAAGGAGAAATTAAAAAGCACAGATTAGAAAGGAAGAACTAAAGTTGTCCCTATTTGCAGAGAACATGAATATCTACATAGAAAATCCTAAAAAAATCTACAAAAATTCTTTGAACTAATAAGAAAGATTGAAGAATATCAAATTAACTCACAAAATTCAATTTCTGTATTGTAGCAATGAACAAATGGAAACAAATTTTAAAATGTAATACCGCCTGGCCGGTGTAGTTCAGTGGTTGAGTGTCGACCTATGAACCAGGAAGTCACGATTCTATTCCCAGTCAGGGCACATGCCTGGGTTATGGGTTCCATCCCCAGAAGCGGCATGTAGGAGGCAGCCGATAGATGATTCTTTCTCGTCATTGATGATTCTCTCTCTCCCCCTCTCCCTTCCTCTTTGAAATCAATAAAAATATATTAAAAAAATAAAATGTAATACCACTTACAATAGTTTCCAAAGGAAGAAACAGAAAAGCATAACTCTAACAAAACATGTACAGGATCTATATGCTGAAAGCTAAAAAACATTTGAAAGAAATGCAAAGAAGATATGAACAAATGGAGAGACAGAATACTCATGGATTGGAAGACTCATTATGATTAAGAACATCAATTCTCCCCAAAATGATTTATAGATTTGATGTAATTACAATAAAAATCCTTGCAGGAGTTGTTGTCTTTTGTCTGTTTGTTTGTTTGTTTTGGTAAATACAGACAAGTTGATTCTGATATTTATAGGAAAATGCAAAGAAACTGGAATGCCAAACAATTTTGAGTAAGAAAACTAGAATCAGAGGACTCACCCTACCTGATTTTGACTTACTAGAATCAAGACTGTCATGTTGGTTAAGGGACAGACACAAAGATCAATGGAGCAAAATAGAGAATCCAAAAATAGATCCACACAGATATGGTCAATTGCTTCTTGATAATGAAAGCCAGTTTCTCACTGTTGGAAAAAGAGGTTAAATGAGCAAAGGAGGAATATTAAACCGAACCCTGTGCTAGCTATGAATCCGAGGTTATGCAGTCTGAACCCCCAACTTCATGTACAGTGAGGTGGATATGAAAATACATAGAGATATGTGTGTGTACACATTGGCAGTTTACATATATATATGTCTTAACTCTGCTGAGAGGCCTAGAAGCAGTGACACCCCCGTCGTAATAAACATCCCTTTATTAAAAGGAATCAACCTCTTTGAGGAAGTGATTGATCCCAAGGCTGAGGCAGGGAAAATAGAAAGTGGTTCTGGAACATCGTAAGGCGTCAGAAAGTAAGAAAGGGCTTAAAACAAAGATGGAGGCACAATGAAGGCTGCCAAAGCCAGCAAGAGAACTCCCTATGGCCAAAGCTGGAAGAACTTGAGCAACAGATAGTGATAACATGGGCATAACCCAAAGGATAAAACATCTGTGATTCTGTGCTGCTATACAGAAGGATTCCAATTCTAAGTGTAGAAGCGATGAGGGAAATAGAAAAACCACTGTTTCAAGCCGCCACTGTCAGTGCTGCAGGCAAGACCACGGATCTACCACCAGTGGGCCAAGTCTGCGGAGAAACAGATATAGGCACAGTCTCAAAGTGTCTCCCCCAAAGTTTTCATTACTTAACAAAGGGAACAACAGTAACCTTACGGTGAAGAAGCCTGGGAGAGCCCGGCTGGTGTGGCTCAGTGGTTGAGTGTTGACCTATGAACTAGGAGGTCTTGGTTCAGTTCCTTGTCAGGGCATGTACTCCGGTTGTGGGCTCGATCCCCAACAGGAGGGGTGCAGGAGGCAGACAATAGATGTTTCTCTCTCATCACTGATGTTTCCATTTCTCTCCTCCTCTCCTTTCCTCTCTGAAATCAATAAATATGCATATATACAAATTAAAAAAATAAAATAAAATGGACTGACTCTTAAAAAAAAAGGGGGGGGGGACCTGGCAGAGACCAGCGTGCCCAAAGGATCAAGGCCAGCTTCACCGGTAATAGCTGTATTGACATCACGTATCCCTGATATAACTCATTGAGAGATCATCATCTCTGTGGTATCCTCCCCAACAACGCACGACTGCAATCTCGTCAAGAGAAACCATCAGACAAATCCAAATTGAGGAGAATTCTACAAGATCAATGACCAGAACTCTTCAAAAGTGTCAAGATCACCCAACACAAGGAGGGACCAAGGAGCTGTCACACATTACAGAGGCCTCAAGAGACGGGAGAACTGAATGTAACGTGGGATCCCGATTAAATCTTGGACTAGAACAAGGACAATAGAGAAGACACTGGTGAAATGCAAAGCAAGTCTACAGTTTAATTAATAGTATTGAGCCGATGTTAACGTTGTAGTTTTGATAGTTGTGTTACGGTTATGAGGGGAAGATGGGTTAAGGCTATATAAGAACTCGCAGTACTATTTCTAGATTCGTGTAAATCTAAAACTATTTCAAAATATACATGTAAAGGACAAAGCAAAAGTTTTCTTTCCAACATTTATTATTAAATTGGCGGCAATGAAAATGGGATCATTTTGTCTGTAGAAACATTATACGTGGTGGTTAGGTTTACAAGATATCCAGCAAAGTCTACTTAAGCAATAATGTTTTTTTTTTTTAAAAAAAAGTAGTTATAATGGTAGTAATTAAACAACAATAATGATCATATAGAATCAAAGTTTTTTTTTATAAATGTTGTTATATAAAAGAAAGTACATTTAAACAGGAGACAGTGTTGCTATAGATGTAAAATTTCACGGAATCCTTAAGAGTTACTACGCCCAGGGTCCCAGTGGAGGCCGGGGAAGGCCTGGGGTAGGAGTATCTGTACTGAATTCCTAGAGTGGGCCAGGCACAGTTGTACATGCTTTGCAGGCATCATCTTAACTCATCTTTCCTCTCCCCGGTGAGGGAGGTATCACTAGTCCTCTTTTACACGTTAAGGAACCCATGGACCACCTTCACGTACCATTCTCCCCTGGGAGGCGGGACAATGACAGAGCTTAATGTGTGTGGCTGCTGTGAGCATTAAAGAAGCCACTTAAAGAAAGACACCACTGGTGCAGAGTAAAACACAGCGAATGTGAGCTTCCTAGTAGCCGCCGGCCAAGTCGATTCAGCTTTTGAAGGCATGGCAGCAGCAGAGGGGCAGCCGCTACCTGCTGGACGCAGGCCCATGCGGAGTGTGTCCTCTGTTTTAAACGGCTGTTCACCCCGACACCAGCGGTTTGCCAACAGCCAGAAGCCCGCCTGCCCTCGGACCCTGCCACCAAAGCGGCCCCACGGCAGTTCTGTTTCTCCGTTTCTGGAATCAGATCTGAATCTGAAAGGGCTCCTTCTTCGGACACCAGCCAACCCACACAGCCAGGCCCTGCCCCCGGAGCCCACCCGCCCGGCCTGCACAGAGGGAGAGCGCTCTCACAGTCGCCCGGAGACACAATGTGCCAATATTTTTGCTTGCATTCCGAAGTACAGCAAACTTCCTGCCCCGGTGCCGCCTGCCCGGGCCCTCGGGAAGGTCACGGTGCCGGCTCGAAGCAGTCACAGGCGGCCCCCGAGTTCAACCCCGCGCGGCTGAATGCGGCTTCTATCCCTTCTCCAGGCAGGTGCGCACGGCCGTTTCTTTCTGCAGAAGAAACCCGCCCTGAATTGTCCAGAGGCAGTTTGGCCAAATACTAAACTAAATTACAGAACTGCTACGTGAAAGTCATGACTGATCCATCCTTTGAAAGTACACATCGGTACTGAAAATCTGTTGTTCTAGTCAACACTGCCGACGACCCGTTTTATGGCTTCCCATCATGCCCACCACCCTTTCCATCACAGCTGTGACACTACTAGCAGAGAAGTCTCAATGTTTATATTCTTCACCATAAAGTGAGAAACTAAGCGACTTATAACAAAATAAGTTTTTTAGCAGCCTGAAAAGCTAAGTAGCTCAAAATAATAACTAAAAATAGAAACCAATGAATCTGCATTCAGTGCCAAACTTCCACTTCAGCTTTTCATTCACTATGTGATAACTCCGGGGTAGCGGGAGCTTTTAAAATATAAACTATATTGCAAGAGATATTGGTACCCTCCCATTTAAAAACGTTATTTACAGACGGAGCAATACCACAGAATATGGAACTAAGCCTATGAAAGCCATTAGTAGAGAACTAAAAGCCATCCTGTTTTAATGGATAAAAATAAGAGACGGCTTTACGAGAAAACTTGGCCGTGTATCTGAGAAGAGGCCGTGAAGTTTCCCAAAACTCAAGTTGGATGTGGATGTACATGTCCAGCGCTTGCAGCATATGGGACGCGGCCATTTCCAAGTCACCTGCACGCCTTCAGCTTTTGGCCTCTCCTCGGGGGCTTTGTTCATTGTGCAGATAAGAGGCCGATGGGAAGAGAGATGCTTTCATTGAAAGATCCCAAACAAATGTTCTCAGAAAATGAAGATATTGTTCTCGAACAGAGAGCAACTGTTCAGGTTACCAGAGCAAGAGCCTCCAGCACACACTGACTTGTGTTTGGGACTGGGACAGAGAACCCGCGGGTTCCTCGGCTCACAATAGCGCTAGGTTAGAAAGATGAAATTAATCACTGTCTGTCAGAAAGCAGACCCGCCCC
>NW_005353629.1:411742-431881 GCF_000412655.1 Myotis brandtii | reverse complement strand
ATGGCCAAACATAATGACCAAACAGACAAGCGAAAAATGGAGTTTTTTTCTTACACTTTTCATGTCATTTCATGTGGACTGAAATGCCAGCAATACTCTCAAGACCAAATACCTGGGAAACACAGATAAGCCATCCTTTAAAAGGAACCTGTGTAAAAACCAACTCAAAAGGCATCAAAGACACGAATGTAGGAGCTGAAACCAAATTCTTAGAAGAACATATAGGAGTAAATTCTTGTGACCTTGGATGGAGCAATGATTGCTTATATGTGACCCCAAAAGTACCAGTGACAAAGTAAAAACCAAGAAAACTGGAAATCCTAAACAGGTTAAGCGTGTGTTTCAAAGGACACCACCAGGAAAGTGAAAAGTTAACGCACAGAAGGGGAGAAATATTTGCAAAATGTGTATCTGATAGGGACCCTCCCAAGCCCGCTCTTCATCCCTCATCTTGCAGAAGCCATCACTGTGTGTACAGACTAAGGGATGCAGGTGGAAAGTCTACACACAGTCCTAAAAAGGGTGACTGATAGGATTCTTTTAAAAAAAGTATATAGCTTTCATTCAGGATCTCACACACACACACACACACAGTCACAGAACTATCACAGAGAGGTCTTCCTGAGCATCTTTTAGGAACAGAAAAGAATTTATGCAAAAGTAGCCCAGGATGTATGTGTAAAATCGTTCACCAGAAACACTTAACAGCGCCTGCTCCTCAAATGGAGGTATCTAGTCCCCCAGAGCACCATTCACATATTCACATTGTTATTTGGGGAAAAAAAAGAAGAGAAAAATGAATGATATAAATAAAAAGTCTTGTGGAAATTATTGTATATGGTAATACTTAGAATTCATGAATTAATAATTTCTTGCCTTTGAATATAAACCAGAAATCTTCCAATGAAAGATGACCAAGTCAAGCTGAATGGCTGAAGCTAATGACTCCTAGTTTAAACTGCCCGAGTTCAATGTGCAAATATGGGTTAGTATGTCTTGAAATATTCTAATGCAAAATGAACCATCTTACTATAGCATAACAAATTATTTCCACCTCCTAAAAGTAGTTTAAAATCCCTACAGTAAATTCCAAACATTTAATTAGCATGTGTAATAATCTTAGAATCAAATCACATGGATTCATTTTTCTAGGAAAAATCATGAGACCACAGTAGCATGATAGAAATTACTCTCACAAATCATCATTTCAGTAGCAAAACCATGTTATCCCAGGAAATGCCATGTTGAGATAAAAAAATGCATGTTGTTAATCAAGAGAATTACTCTAAATGTTAACGGATGCTCTGCCACGAGGGGACCACAGCCTTCAGATTTATTCAAATAACAGATGGGGACATTGCTGTGCAGGAAAAAAATCTCAAAAGTCGTAAATACAGGAGTAATTATTCCTTTCAAAATACGGAGAAGGTTGACTACCAACACACAGTAAGTGGCTACACCAAAATAGCCTCTCCAGTTCTCAGAGACTTCTTCAGAGTGTGTAATTTGTATGTAATACACACACACACACACACACACACGTGTGTGCGCAATAAAATTATTCAATGTTATGGAATCCAAGGTTACCTGCTGCAATAAAAATTTTATTTTGGGAACCAAAGCAACTGAGATGTTCACTTCCACATTATTGCATACAGTCACACCCTCACAGTATCTCCATTTCACATACAAACAGGACGTCCATGTAACGCATTGCCTGAACCAGGACCCCTCGGAGCATGAGCGAGGGCACTGCTATTGATTCTGCAGGGGCAAGAGGGGCCGATGGGGACTTTGCCAGACGAAACTGGGATCCTCACAGAAGGACACACATTCCAAAAGGCTCCTCCATTTCCCAAATTCACACGCAGGTCAAGAGGGAACTGGGGTGGAGACCCGTGTCTGACTGGGGCCCCAAAGAATAACAATTTCCAAAACAAAAAACGAGCAAACAAAAAGCCCGGAGGAAGGCGATGCATATGGTCCCCGGGCTTCCGTCTTCCACCCGCCGCTACACCTGGGAGCTCATCAGATGACTCGTCTGAGGCTTCCGGAATGATGATCATTGCTTCCACCTCAAATTGCACTTCCTCAAATCCCCGTGCAATTCCTGTAATTGTCAGGTACGGACACGTGGGAGTCAAATTTTCAAGACACACGGATGATGAAACTCAATGAAGTGCAGAACGAAAACAGAAAAATCTCGCCCTGATGTGTTACCAAGCCATCTCCCCACGGGAACGGGGCCGCAGGGTCTCCTCGAGGGCCGGGTGCTGTGTGCATCATCCCAGCAGGCTCCACGGCACAGCCATCAAAGGCCCTGATTGTGCCGGCTGCAGAGAGAGCACCAAGCCCCTGTGACTTCGCTGCTTTTAAGACTCTATAAGCTGTTCCTGCGACAAGCACACACCAACAGCAGCCACTCTGCTGCCTTCGGCTCAGCAGCACCCGTCACCACCTAATTGACATGCAGTAGGAAGCAGGGAGTGGGTTTCTGGCCGTTCATTTACATCTACTACACAAGTCATTCCTGCATGTTTGAAGCCACAGAATCTCTGAATATGCACTACCGAACGGAAGTGTTCTTTCTGGTTGCCATGTCCTATGGACACCTCTAAGAAGAAGAAATCCGTTAACTTGGCTATCTCAGAACCGTCATCGAAATTCTTCATGTTCAAATGTACTTTTGCATATTTTAAAAGCTGATTAAACAAAACGATTCATCAAATACATTTTTAAGTCATAGTCCTACTGGTATTATCATATATCCTGCTCTCCATATTCTAAAAAATCGTTTCTTTGACTTTATAGAAAAGTAAACGTTTTAAAAGAGGAAATATAAACATATTAATGCAGCTTTTCCATTTCTTATTGTATTACTGTACAACTAGACTTGCTTTACAGAAAAGCAATCGATGATTACTAATACCTCTCAGGACTGGTATAGACTCAGTTCTCTTTCTTAAATCTCTCAAATCTACTGTAACAGTTGTAAAAAGTGACAGTTAGTAATAAAAGATACAGTATTTAATTTCAAATTTCTTGAGGACAGGGGCCTAATGCTTTTTGCTCTTCCCACTTGCTTTACAGATGGCAGGCGTATTCCCCAACTGCTATTTTTATTTCCACAGACCAGGGGTAGGCAACGTCCGGCCCTTGGGCTGTGTAAGGCCCTCGAAACCATTTGGTCTGGCCCTGCCAAGGCATTAGGGGTGAGTTAATTAGATGTTTGGCCAAATCCAGCAGGCTACTTTTTAAGTTGATTATTTTGTGTGGCCCGAGAATGATGTTATAAATATCCAGATGGCCCTTGGCAGGAAAAAGGTTCCCACCCCTGCTCTATACTGTTCCTGTGACACTGATAAAAGGTCTGTGGATGATAAAGAGACCACATCATTTAGGAATGACGTTGTTGAAATTCATTCTATGTGGTGACGAGTGACTTTCCTTTCCTGATTCCATGCTATGTCGTGTCACATAGACAATGCAGTTTGCATTGATCAGCTATGCTCTGAGAGGGCACTGGAGATCCTGCCTAAGATGAAAGTTAAGCCATTTCACACAGAGACAAGGATACAGATAATAAAGAATCACGACATTGTCTGTCTACAGGGGTTTATGTTGGGATCTCTCTTGCCCCATTTTCAAAGAGCTAGCTGCCGCTCCTCAGACCACTGCTAAGTGAGTGTCAGGGAGCCCGGCCTATGTCCACCTTAGTTTACCAGCCTCTGTGGACATCTCTGCTTCCATCCGCGTAAACAAACGACACACCTCCCAAAGAGAACGGGGCAAGAACAGCCGGCTCAGAGCAAGGGTGAGTCCAGAGATGAAGAATTTAGGCGGAGTGGGCTCCCGACCTGTGCCCCCAGGACTCAATTCCGTTGCTGATGCACAGAGGCAGCGTAGATCCGTGGGGGGGGGGGAGAACTGTCTTCTAAAATAAACTTCATTTACTTACACAGGCATCGTCATGTTTACCATCACTGCTCCTGTGATGCTGCAAAACCGCTGTCAAAGAAATAATGGTGACACGCACTCAAGCAGGTTGGTTTGTTTTTCATTTTCCTGATAAGTGCATCATCTTGAAGGGAGGAGAGGTTATTTTGGGGAATCACATATCTCCACGAGAAAAGTTTAAAAAGTGAGACCCTGATGGAGGTTGGTAGGCAAAAGCGCAAGAACCTTTTAAGAGAAAGGGGACTAGAAAAAGCATGTCTCCTTATGTACGCACACTGGCCAATGGGGAGAGGCGCTATTAACCACCTCCCTCTGCCAGTAACTGGAGCTGTAACAAGAATATCATTTACAGCAAGGTTAACCTTGTGTTTCTCTCTGAAGCACAGCCAATCAGAAGATTTTATAAGGTATTCTAATTTTCTGAGTACTCAGCAATCCAAGTATCAATCAACTTATGACTGGTCTTCAATTCCAACTACAATGGCTATTCTTAGCAATACTTTTTCTTCCCAGCCGGGTCAGAAAATTGGCTGAAATCCTACTGCAAAATCTAAAGGCACCTTTTAAATGATTAAACACAAGTCAGCAATTTGGGAGTCTGAAAAAGCTAAATCCCGTTTAAGTGATTAATTCCACCCCTATGCCAACAGTTACTTAAAATTATTTAGAAGTCTATAATAAGCTACTAAAAAAATATGGCCTCGGGGTTGCCATATTTGTAACCACAAACTATTAACCTTGACTTTATACCATCATTAGAACAGGTTCTATTCCCCCCCTGATCAAAGTTATCCACTCCCGTGGCTTGTTTTATGACCATTACCTTGAAACCTTCCCATACTATTTCTCTAGTCCTGAATGCTCTTGAGACACAAACCCAGATTCCCAATTTCTTCTGAACTGAATTTCCCTGAAATATTTCAGGTTCAACATCACAGATGAACATGCTGCTTTCCCACACCTCCACCACCACCACCATCATCATTGGAGTCATGGGGAGACTCCATATGGAAAGACGACAGATCTCTACCCTCTTGAGAGTTAGGTGCGGCCATGAGATTGGCTGCTAACAAGGAAATGTTAGAGGGATGTTGGGTGCATCCCTTCTGGGCACAAGCCGGAAGGAGCCAGTGTGTGATCTGCCACGTTCTCTCTCCCGCCTCAACACGTGTGGCAGCATAAACCGGGCCTACAGGCCTGGGTCCTGCAGTGAGGACGGTGGCCTGGAGCAGGGCCCCCCCCCCCCCCCCCCAACTCATGATAAACATGTAGGAGCACCAGGCACACATGCGCCTCCGCTGTTGAAAGTACTGACACTGTGGAGGTGTCACCACAGCCTCCCCGGGCTCTTACCTCCAGCGGCATCAGCACCGGAGCCAGTAACCCCAGAACTACGGGCCGCTGCCCTCTTTCTCATGCCCCACGCTCAAGCATGAGTCCTGGGAATCTCACCTTCAAAATACTTCCCATTCCCCCCTCCTCCATATTCCCATGTATCTAGTTTGGCCTAGAGGCCATCTTTCTTCTGGATTATAACCCTACAGTTTCCAAATAGTTGTCGTTCTATAATCCCAAATTTTTTCCTGCTGGAAATGATCGTTCAAAATGACACCAGAACGATCCTTCTAGAGCTGCGGTTCTCAACCTGTGGGACGCGACCCCTTTGGGGGTCGAACGACCCTTTCACAGGGGTCGCCTAAGACCATCGGAAAACACATATATAATTACATATTGTTTTTGTGATTAATCACTAAGCTTTAATTCTGTTCAATTTGTAACAATGAAAATACATCCTGCATATCAGACATTTACATGACGATTCCTAACAATAGCAAAATTGCAGTTATGAAGTAGCAACGAAAATAATTTTATGGTTGGGGGTCACCACAACATGAGGAACTGTATTAAAGGGTCGCGGCAATAGGAATGTTGAGAACCGCTGTTCTAGAGACTAAATCTGATGGGGCCTTTCCCATATTTAAAGCCTTCAACATCTCCTCGGGGTTCGAATCCATGAGCCATTTGAGGAGCGGTGGTCACAGGCCCTGTGCTAGGCCTTCCAGCGGCCAAGACGAGTCATTTGTCTGCACGCCGGTCTTCAATGTATGATGTGGCCACGGAACTATTTGCAGACACTGCTGCTCAAAAGTAGTATTTTGTAAAATGTTAAAGTTTGTGAAATAATTGATTC
The DNA here is from genome assembly GCF_000412655.1 of Myotis brandtii. Lineage (NCBI taxonomy): Eukaryota > Metazoa > Chordata > Mammalia > Chiroptera > Vespertilionidae > Myotis > Myotis brandtii. Next base: position 425,733 of record NW_005353629.1, on the reverse strand, counting down.
TTAAAATAAAAACTGGAGTGGACTCAAGTTTCCTTATGAAAATGTGGTCTCTCACTCAAATTCTAAGAGGAGAGAGAGAGAGAGAGAATCATTAGCTGAGAGGACGTGCACAAGGTCCAAAGAGTGTACACTGAGCCCCTTGGGAGGCTGGTACTGACACGAGAAGCTTACCTGTTATCAGAACACACATCATTGCACCTCATCATGCACTAATTTTCACATTGGAGTTCATCAAAATCTGGGACACCAGTGGGTTGTGTTAAGCCACCATCTGTCATTTGCGTCCTGGAAGTGGGGGTGGGGGAGGAAAGCCACCAGTGTGGCCACAGGATGAAGGTCAGACTTCAGCACGTTACAGCTCTTCGGGACCTGCTCCCAGCGTGCCTTTGGCCTCCTCTCCTTTCGCCCCTCAGGGCCTCTGTTCAGTACCTTCCCATCAAGAGCAGCATCTCCCTCTTCCCAACCCTCCCCAGCTCCTCGCTCCTCAAGAACGAGCTTGGTCGTCGGTGCCTGTTTCCTGTGGGGCCTGCTCAAGAGCTCTGGGTGGTATCCGCTGGCCTTCGAATAAAGCTCTCCCATGCCTATTACTCAGTCATCATTGCCTAAAATCTGCCTACGCGGTGGGACCCTGGCATCTATTCAACTGTAGGCCAGCAAAGCGTGTGTCTGTTTACATGTATGTGTGTGCTTCTGTGCATGTGTGTCTCTGTATGTGCGGTACTTTCCTATGGCTGCCATAGTAAGTTTCCATAAACTGAGTGGCTTAAACCAACAGGAACCGGTTCTCTCACACACGGTGCTGGAGGCCCATAGTCCAAACTCGTGCCGCCAGCAGGGCTGCGCTTCCTTGAAAGACCCAGGGGAGACTCGGCCTGCCTCTCCCAGCTTCTGGTGGCTCAGGGAGACCTTGGCCTCGGGCTGGATCCCTCCAATCTCGGCCTCCTCTCTGTCTCAAATCTCCCTCCGCCTTTTTCCTCTTCGAAGGACACTTGTCATTGGATTTAGAGCCCACTTAGAGCCATCTGTGGGGGAGGGGGAGGGAGTCACCAAGCAGGTAACTTATATGCACATATGCAAAACCCACAGACACAGACAACAGTGTGGGAGGCCTGGAAGGGGCGGGGGTGGGGTGGAGGGGGTCAATGGGTCAGGTCTCCTCTCCCCATTTCACCTCCATTATGCACACAATCTGGGCTTTGACATGGAGACCTGAGGCCCACGTTGCCCAATGTTTTTACTAAAAAGATTTAACGTTGGTCCTTGCATGTGGAATTAAGAGGAACCAGGAAGACAATGTCACCAAAGACTTTCGGGGTGGTAAGAAAAAGGTAAGAGCTATTTACTCTAGGTCTTTAAAAACGACCCATTGGGTGTCATTAGGGAATTTTTAAAGCAATGGACACATGCATGTTATGAATAGTATGTTAAAGTGTGCCCATCATCCAAAAAATAACGGGGAAATGCACTTTCGGTTAAAGGAGTCCAAAGTTAAGTGCAACTTGCAAATGCTTCCTGAATTCTGAAAGGCTCTCTTACACACACACACACACACACACACACACACACACACACACACACACACACACACACGGCAGCTCAGAGAAGTATCATTTTAAAACAAATTCTTCCCTGGAGAGAACTTATTGCCAAAGCATCTGGACTGTGCTTCCAGGAGGCATTTAACAAGTTACTATCATTTCCCAGGCTCAACAGGGAGGCACTGGCTTTCAAATGAATTAAAATTTCTCCAGAAGGACACATCTCAGGCCTCCTATAGTCATTGGGGGTGAGGAGGGAAGCAAATCGAGATTAGGGACTACTCAGTCACCACTCTGGGGAATAAAGAATTGTTTTCAAATTTAATTAGCCATTTGTGTTCTTTGATCATAGCCCAAGACAGGTGTGGCTGAAGGGTGTTACAAAGCAACATAAATTCGACAAAAATAGTCAATCCAGTAGTCGAGCATTCTTTTGAATAAGTGGGCTGGCACAACAACAGTCTGGAAGAAAATAAAATTCTTATACATCATATGCAAACATTAATTCCAGGTGGATTAAAGGCTTAAATTAAAAAATTCAGAAACCTTCCTAGAATATCTAAGAGAATACATGTACAACCTAGGGGTCAGGGAGATATTTCTTAGCCAAGAGTGAAAACACAGGGAAAAGAGGCTTGCCTGTCCATGTCAAAATGGAAAACTCTGAAATGGATAAATATAATATAAATAAAGCCAACAGATAAGATAAATATAAATAAGGAAAAATATCTCTATAATATATAAATAGCATCTAGAAATTGGCAAGAATAAGTATAATAGAAAAACCAGCAAAAAAGTATAAGTTTGCAGAAGAGCAGTCTAAATACCAAACAAACATAAAAAGGGCACAAAATCACTAATAGCCAGGAAAATGCAAGTTAACATAGCAATTTTTTCTTTTTAACTTTAGAATACCCAATGTTGACACGGATTTCGAGAGACAATATTCTCCTACATCAGTGGTCGGCAAACCGCGGCTCGCGAGCCACATTCGGCTCTTTGGCCCCTTGATGAGGATTAATGAGAGAGAGAGAGAGAGAGAGAGAGAAAGAGAGAGAGAGAGAGAGGAGACTGGGGGGAAGGGCTTCTTTGCCACTAAAAGATAATCTTAAAGCCATCTAGTACTTTACTATTAGCAACTGTCACCTCAACTCTCTGATAAATACTATTTAAAGTCCTCAGGTGCCAAGTTGGTAAAGGAATACGTATTTTATTCCCCGTCAATCACAGGCCATACACAGAAAGAAAGTTAAACTAGACTTCTCTTCTCTCTGGGTTTCTTCCTCATAGCCATGACACTGACGTTGACATTTACAGAGCTATTCAACAGAAGAAATGAAATGATGTTCAAACTATCATGTTTGTTTCTCTCCAGTCTGAAAGCTACCTGTGAATCTCTATCATTATTCTCTCACCCATATTCTAAGCTTCAACAGGCTCTCAAGTTGCTGTAGTCCATCTCTTCCAAGAGAACAGGAATTCATGCACAAAACTCTAATGGCACAGCATGTAGCACTTAAGCGTTCGTTATGGGTTACATGTAAAAAAAATTAAAAATTTTTTATAGCCCAGGCTGGAGTGGTTAAGTGGGTAGAGTCTAGGCCCATGTACTGAAGGGTTGCAGGTTCGATCCCTGGCCCTGGTCAGGGCAAGTGTGGGAAGCAACCAATCGATGTGTCTCTCTCATATCTAGTCTCTCTTTCTCCCCTCTCCCTTCCCATATCCCTCCCTCTCTCCTTACTCTCTTCCACTCTCTCTAAAAATCCATGGAAAAAATATCCTTGGGTGAGGATTACAAAAAAGTTTTTTATGAACTTGTCAATTTATTTTTATTCTTTAAAACCAAAAAGTAATGACCCTGGTTTATCAGCTTAGTTTCACGTGATGCACAGGAATTGATCAGCAACGACGTGTCTGTGGGGACCTCCCCGTGACTTGAACTCAAATACTTTATAGTTGCGAATACTCAACACAGTTTACCAAGACTGGCATGAGGTTATTTTGCTTTCTACAGTGGAAGGGGATTCCTTCTTTCAGAGGACTGGCCACCACTTCCATCCCATATCAGGTTGGCAGAGAAAATAGATTCATCACAATCATTCAATCTCAGACACAGAGGTAATACCTAGTTATGAAGAGCAACTGAAGAATAACAGAATGGAAGTTTAAAAAGAGTAACCGCACATGAAACCTGGAGATCCTGTATAACTATCCTGCATAAAACCATGAAGGACACTAGGATTTCATTTTTATTGAAAAACAACTCTACCAAAAAATTGAACCAAGGGCTCAGAAAATTCACAAAAAATATAACAACATTACTGATGCTATTCTACTAGTAATCAAAGAAATACAAACTGGAATAAGTGTCAATTGTTAAAATGTCTAAATTAGCAAAGACTATCTAACACCTATGATATCTAATGATATACTAAGTAATGGGCTTTACTCATTCACTGGTAATGGTACACACTTTCCTGGGTACAAGTGAGCAATACCTATCAACAATCGAAAAATAATAAATGTTGAATAATATCTCCATTTCCAGGAACCCCAAATAATGAAATGATGTGAAATTGACAAATTTAGCTACAAAGACATCCTCAAAAACATGACACTCCAAACAACCAAATGTCTAACAACTGGAAAATCATCGGGCAAACAATGGTTTATTGGTAATAAAATAATTCCACTCACTCATGACAGTTTTATTTTCAAAGAATATTAATAAGGAAGGAAGATGCTGATGATGTCATGTGAAATTTAAAAACAGTGTTATGTATAGTTTGGTGCCACTTTTAGGCATAGTCTCCATTTACATGCCATGCACGCACAACAGGGCAATGTTAATAATGGTTATATCACAAGTCATATAAAAGCACGCCCGCCAATAAAGAATGCGAGGAGTGCCTTACAACAATAATTCCTACAAGTGCACACCTCTTCCTGGCTTCCTGGTAAAGTACTTCCCTCTCTGAGAAAGGGCCTCTTCAGGAGAACCACTCAAGCTGTTCGCTCATGCTCGGGGACGAAGAGAGGAAAGAAAGTTGGGGCAAGAAGTTCATACTCTGTTCTGCTAAAGCGAAACAAGCCAGTCAGAGAAAGATAAGTACCACACGATCTCACTCATACGTGGAATCTAATGAACAACATAAACTGAGGAACAAAATAGATCCGGAGACATAGAAGCAAGGAACAGACTGTCGAACCTCAGAGGGAAGGCAGAGGAGGGTGGGTGGGAAGAGATCAACCAATGAAGTTGTCTGCATATATGCATAACCGGTGGACACAGACAATGGGATGGTGAGGGCCTGGGGGTGGGGGGAAGGGAGCTGGAAGGGGTTAATGGGGGGAAAGGGGGGCATATGTAATACTTTCAATACTAAAGATTAAAATAAAAAGAAGTTCACACTCTCATGGCTGAGGAAGAACCTGAGCAAAGACATGCCAAGGAATCAGGGGCTGATACACGACTATTTTAGTGAGTTTTGAACAGGAAAAAAAAGTGAAGGCATCAAAGCAAAAAGGTGAGTGGCAGAGGCCGTTAGGTGGCTCTGAATATCCGATGCTCTCTCCTCCCGCAGCAAGAGTGCCTGGGCAGAGCGCCCAGATAAGAGACTTCAGATCCTTGCCCTCCTGCCCATAAGGGGTGTGTAATTCCTGCCCAATGAGATGTGCGTGATGTGCAGTGTAGAACTGGTGGCGAGATGCATCCCTTTGCCTTTCCTGCTGCCTGGGATGCAGACGTGAAGGCTGGAGCTCCAGCAGCCACTCAGGACCAGGAGGAGAAACCTAACTGCCGAGGATGACAGAGCAGAAACGCATGAGTAATCTGTCCTCGAGTCTGTGGCTCTGCAGGTCAGTCCTGGACGCTGCCCCTTCAGACTTCCTTCATGTGGAGAAGGAAGAAGGCTCCGTGTGGCAAGCATAAGCCACTTTTTGGGGGGAAGGGGGTCCTGAAGGAACCTTGGCTGATGCACCTGGCCACAATGAGCCTGTGAACATTTCTCCTCTCAGCGGCTCCCTTCCTCCTAATGGACCAAAAGATGGGACAAAAATAAAAGGGGGAAAATAACAGCGGAAAATCTGCATAGAGCTCGATGCTACTTATTTAAGTAGAGAATCTGAACCTTCGAGAGCTCTCTCTCATGACACGTCACTCATTAAATTGTTTTTAACCTAGGTCTTGGGCTTGACTGGTTTTGTGGGTCATTGGTCCAAGGTAGAAATGGACCTTGCGTTATTGTAAATGTCAGACTGAAGTGGGAGATCCTGGCAGGTAAGCTGCTGAGGTCCAGGAATGACAATGGAAGAGATGTGGGCTCCTGGACGCCAACCACCCCTCGCCCAGCGCTGCGGAAGGAAGAGAGAAGGAGCTCGAAGGAACCCTCAGCCAGGAACAGCCCCGCACACATGGGGGCCTGGGCCAGGCCAGGGGGCTTCCTTGGCATTTCATTAACCTGTTTTTTGTTGTTGTTTTTTAATGGATGACAGGACCTGTTATAACCAGTGCTTCCTCATTACCCACAAGTAACAGATCATGTTTAAAAATAGAAAAGTAAACATTTACCCTTTTCTGGTTCCTTTTGATATTTGAACCTAGTTCCCCGCCAGAAGGAAAAGACGGTCCCCATGAACTAATCACCAAGAGCAAATCGTCATTCCTGCCACCGTCAGCCTGGCACTGAGAACACAGTCATCGTAAAAAAATCTGCATTTTCCTGTGCTGAGTGGATGCCCAGGGATGCACGCATAGGCACGGCTCACAGACCACTGCATTCCCTCCTCGGCCATAACCAGGCTTCGTTGTAACTCACTGCAGATGTTCAAAATTAACCTGAATAACACATCTCCGTAACTGTAAGACTTCACGTGGCATCTTAAATGCCATAAACAGGTAATTATTAAACAACCATTACGCCGCCCAAGCCCACGTGTATTTAAACACTTCAAACCAGGTTTAAGAGTGAGCAGCGTCAGTCAGAGGGACTGGCCCCGTAATTAACTAATCCACCCGCGGGACCGGAAAGGGGCGCCGGACCCCGCTCTGTCCTCCTGTCACTGTGCGCGGCACTCCTGCAACGGCAGACGAGGAAGCGCAGTGTCTGGGAGTGAGACACCGAGGTTTCAAGTCCATCCTGGGCTATTCTAGGGAGATGACAAATGTACCAAATTAGCCGTTGTAGTGTCGTAACGCTATTTAAACCGAGTGGCTTGCTTTGCTTGGAAGGAAAATCCTTGGTGCCCTGAGAGGATGAGACAAGGATAGCTCAGTGGTTAGCTGAGCAGCCAATCAGGCCCTTTCGTTATTGCAGTAAGAGTTGACGAGTTCCAAAGATTTATGGCATGCTAGGCCATATGAGGTTAAACATTCAATGACATAGCTATGTGTCATGTGTAAAGGCGGAATCTTATTTTAAAATTGAAAGAACTAGCAAGGAAGCAAAAAAAATCCAAAAGTAAGTTGTAGTTTCTAGAAATAATTTATTTAAAGCATTGATAACTAATGACCCTCAGAAGCATTATTTCATCATGATGGTCCATCTTCCCTACTCTATTTTTCCTACTGCTAATCCTAGGGCCCACTGTCTTAGTTCCAATGTATATGTGTAAGTGTATAATGACGATCTCAATTGAAACTGAAGTGAAATTCAACTTCAGACTTGTGGAGGTCACAGATAGCTTCAGTAATATATTTTGGGCCTTAAAATTTTTAATACTGAAATTTGCTCACTCATTTATCTATTACATGCTTATCAAGTGCCTTCTACATACGAAAATATTTTAGTGGCTATTTTATGTGTTGTCAAGTATGACAAACGAATACATAACCCAGCAATGAAAGTTATTTTCAGGCTGCATATAATAGTGGTGCTCTTACGGTCGACAGCCCTGCTAAGGACAAGGACTTTATGAGTTTTCCTAGAACTGCAGCTCAGTAAGTGAAAAGACAGATAGCTCAGGAATCTCAAACCGAAGTAAAAGAGTTTACAAGCTGGTCTACTAGAGCTTGCTATTTCACTAAGGCAGCCAAACGCACAAAAGAGACCAACATCCTCTCCCTTAAATATGCTGTGGTCCATCACAACGGATGGGGAGGCTTTCCTCTTACAGGTGACCTGGGCATCTCAAGATTTTTACTGGCCATGTAGCTACTCATTGAAGACTTTCAAAGCAGCCATCTTACTTGAAAAGCAAAAGGCGCTATGTCCAACTCTTGTCCGGTGGGCCTAAACGTTTATCACCATCCACTGTCCTCTCCAGGGCCCTCTTCTACTCTTTCTTCATAATTTTTAGGCACGGACCATGGAATAGGTGATAGATAACTAGAGGAGAGTCAAAGTATAGAAAAGAATATTGAAGAAACTTGAATAAGTGTAACATGAGAGTAGGCACTCTTGTCCTCCTGACAGTTACGTAAGCACAGGCACTCAGGAAATCACCGACGCAGGAGAAGTAGCAGTGAGTACGTGCCACAAAGATCCCAGCGATTTGGAAGCATTTGATCAGACTCGCAGGCGATTCCGGATTACGCTCAGAGTTCCTTTCCTAACTTCCCGCTCTGGTTCCTCCCGGGCTCAATCTTGGGTGAGTTAGTTATTAACACTTTCTCTCTGATGAAGACCTTATACCACTTTTATTTTTTTTTAACAACTTGTGGGTTACTAGATCCATAACCTAGAATACTCAAAAGGAAATAGATTCCCATTACCCAGAGCATTTCCCTCAGTTTCTTTACCTGTACAAGGACAATAAAATCTATGATCAGTGGACTTCAGCCTAAGCCGTGGTCGGCAAACTCATTAGTCAACCGAGCCAATTATCAACAGTACAACGATTGAAATTTCTTTTGAGAGCCAAATTTTTTAAACTTAAACTATATAGGTAGGTACATTGTATTAACTTAATTAGGGTACTCCTAAGGCTTAGGAAGAGCCACACTCAAGGGGCCAAAGAGCCGCATGTGGCTTGCAAACCGCAGTTTGCTGACCATGGGAAAGGATACACCATGAAGCCCGCCCCCAGCTGGCCGGCACCTCCACTAGACCAATCTTATACATGCATATCATTCGGCAGCACACGTCATTTCACCTACAGGAATACATTTAATTGTCAGAGTAGGGAGATACGCAAAAATATAAGCTCCCTGAGGCCAGCGGCTTTGTCTTGGTTTGTTCAGTGGTGTAATCCCAATACCTATAACAAGACTTGACACATGGGAGAGGCTTAATAAATAAATATCAGCTGCTTGAATAAACAACTAGTGAATAACTATGAGCTACACGGGCAAAGTACAATGCTTGTCCATTTCTTCTGCGTGAAAAAAAACAACCAATCAAAGGGATGAAGAGACCTGTCCATGGCAATGCCTATAACTGAACACAGGGTCTCTAGGTTCCAAATCCTTTAAACTATCACCTCTGTCACCATGGGCACAGGTACCCTCTTACGATAGAGAGGGCCAAGGGAAATGAAGCCACACACAAGCATAGAGCACCTTCCCGGAGCAAGATTTACACTAAGTTACTTTAGGAAAAAAATATTACCCAAACATACATGTATAGGTATCTAGAATAATAAAAGCGTAATATGCTAATTAGACCGGATGTTCTTTCAGATGACCTTCCAGACGAAGCCAGGGCTGCGAGGGAAGCCCGGGTCCCGGGTGCCAGAGGGAAGCTGGTGCCGGCAGCCGGGGGAAGGAAGGCCTACTCTTGCATGAATTTCGTGCATCGGGCCTCTAGTATACAATAACATCAACCGCGGAGCAGACTTAGAGAACTTACATTAATTTCAAAGAAAAACATGGATCTAAACACTCCTCCGGTATCTGCAAACAGCTGCTTGGAGCCTCTCTTTGGTCTGAGTGTCCATGTTCCTGCCCCCGCGGCCCTCCAGGCACTTGAGTGGTAAAGTGAGAGAAGCGGGCAGCACCAGGCCAGGGCTCCCAGTCCCAGCACAGCTGGGGCTCAGAATCCGCTGAGTCCCCCCGCCCCGCGCAGCTGGACAGCAGAGCTTGCTGCTGATCCGCCTGAACAGCTGCCTCCGACCCCTGCCTCCTCTCTCTCCTGGGTCCAGCCTGGGTCTCCTTCCCTCCCAGCCAACAGGACCACAGCCCATCTTTCCGGCTCCAGACTAGCGTTCCTGGAACTGGGACACGTGTCTGGGGTCAGCCAGCAGGTCTCAGGGGTTCCCCTCACACCTGGAAGAGAATCGATTTCCAGATCCCCAGCTCCCAAAGGCTGTCTTCTCTAAAAAGTGATCGATCTGCCTGGGACAGGACAGAAGCTGTCTTTCAACACCTCCCGTCCGCTCAGCCCTCCCCCCACTTTACAAAAGTCCTGCACTTGCTTCACCTTCCTGGATCTTTCCAACAGGCAGGGTGTAAAGGCCTCAGGGCGAGGAGAAGAGGAACCCATAAAAAAACCGCTAACGTGAGGGATGAGTCTCCTATCTGGGTAACAACGGCCTTTGTAAGTCAGGTAATTTCCAAGTCCTCGTTTTAAACAGCCTGAAACATAAGTACCAAGAGCCCTATGGTCAGAAGTAACACAAAACACTGGGTTTGAATTTATATACTTTTTTTTTATTGTTACAGAAAGTATCACAGAATGATCAGGACACTTTTAAACATAAAAATATGCCAGAAATCGTACAATCTATAAAACCTTGGGGTAGAATTCTGTAGGAGGAAGGGAAATAGAAATATAAGAAGAAAAACGAAAGGTGTCAAATTTTTAACTGTTGAAGAATTTATTCGTGCATTTTTTTTTAAAAAATGATTGATACCAAGAATCAAATATAGGTCCTATTAGAATTTTTAAATTGGTGTAACAATTTAATTTAAAAGGTCAGTATTTACCATATGCTGCAAATTACATCCTTTCAACCGTTTAAATTTAGGATGAAGACTTTTAGGAATTAGCTTAACAATGTGCTTAGGGAATAGAGTTTTACAGGATCTTGAGCACCGGGAGCAAGAACACTCCTCTTGAGCACGGGGAGCAAGAACACTCCTCCAAGCCCACGCCTCTCAGACGAAATACGGAAGGGACAGAGAAGGGCGGTTTCCCACCTACACAGTTCTGAGCATTTGCTGACCCTGGTCCTATACAGCCAAGCTCCTAAGGCTGGCGATCACTTAAATATCTGCTCTTCATGGCATCGCTGGCCGGGGCCAGCCCCTGGCTGCTGAGCTGTGTCTCACTCCTCACGGGAATCACCAGAGTCCTTTTCTCTGAGTTCTTGAGAAAGATTCACGAGGCAATACCCATAAAAGCTCCCTAATTTTGTATTGATCGTATCAGACAATGACAAGTTTCGCCACTGGGGACGTAATAGCGAATGCATCTATCTGACTGGCGTTGCATGAGTGACAGGCATCATGCACAGAATGGAGGCGTGTTACTGAGCATGTAGTTAATAGTCTAAGTGTGGCAAAGGTATGGAGGAATGACCTCGACACACCGACATACCCTAGGCCTCAGCCTCCACTTTTTTCCTTCTGTCTCTGATTTCATACTCTCTTCCTCCCCATGGCCCCTTCCCTCTCTCCAGCCACTCCTCTGGGAAGCAGAAAGTTGTCTACACATGATGGATGGGGCCAGCACTTAATTCGGTGTCTACACTGTTTTAAAAATATTGACTTTCCGGGCCTCGGGCTCTGTGAGAGACAGTGGGGTTATTTAGAGCAGATGGGAGCCCTCCTCTAAACCTGCTCCCCGTTCGTCTGTGGAGGTGGGATTCTGAGCTGAACGGCCTGTCTTGAGTCCAAAGGCCAGCTGGAATCCCGCATCAACATTTCCCAGGTATGTCATTCCTCTGAATCTCGGGTTCTCACAGTCCTTAAAATCGGGTTGCTGAGGACTTCAGACAATATACATCAAGCACCTAGAAATGTACCCCCACATAGCAGGCATTCAAGAGTCAACAGTTATGAAATCAGATGTTTAACGTCCTTTAATGATTGCCTAAAAATTAGCCAATAGTTTTCTCTTGGCAAAATGTCAACTAGTGCCATGTTTTTCAATTTCTTACAAGTGATTTGGAAAATGACTACCTTTCTCGTCTAAGTATAGGGTGTGTGTGTGTGTGTGTGTGTGTGTGTGTAGGTGTGTGTAAAATGTACCTGCGGTACTAAAACTAGCGAAAGGACAGACGCAGGGCGATGTGTGTGTGTGTGTGTGTGTGTGTGTAGGTGTGTATAAAATGTACCTGCTGTACTAAAACTAGCGAAAGGACAGACACAGGGCGAGGACCGCATGAAGCGGAAGATTCCCCAAACAGCATCTGTGCATTTATAAATATGGCTGCATGTCCTAAGCATGTTCTAAGCATTGCTATGAAGGAAACACGTTTAAAAATAAGCATGGGATCTACGATCGCCTCTTTAAAGTTTATCCAAATGTAATGGGTAAGCCAGCACGTTCCCCCATCAAGCAAGCAAAGTTTTTGTTCAAGATACTTAACAATTCTTGTGTTGGCGTGAGTGTCACCTTTAGTCTCTCAATCAATGTGGCAATGTGTGTGTATCGGGGACTTGGAAAGGATTCACATGCTTATTCCACAAGGCAGGACTATATCCTAACCCAAACTTATGGATTCACGTGCATTAACTGCATCACAACTTATAATCGTGAAGAATACAGCAGCTTGCTGACCACAATAGGGGACTAGGTTGCATGGTATAGTCATCCCCCCGGATATTACGCAGCTATGAAAAACAAAAGAAAAAATGTTTAAATAAGACATTTAAGCGACAGAAGCAAGGCATAAAGCAGTATTTCGAGTTGATTCCAAAGTTGTGTGCGCCACTGTGATTCTCAAGCGGTAATAAGAAACTCACAATTAAGAACTGAAACTCCACACAGCGATCACAATCCGCTCCCCAGCTTGAAAGGGCACAGTGTTGGGCTGGCTACCCACGTCCAGATTTTTAAAAGCAGTGTGGGATGAGCACACTGCTGATTCAGAGCCTTTTTCTGAATGGCGGGGACGGGAGAGTGGAGAAGAAAGTGGAAAGTTATGCTGGCAGCTGGTACGCAGCCTCCCGAAACTTTCCGTTTAAGGGGGCCTTTGGGAGGCTTTCCCACCCCACGCCCCAGTGCTCTCTGCCTCACTAAGAAGTTTCGGGGGAGTGTCAGAGCTGAGACAAGGCTGGAAAAGGTGAACAGGACTCACAGACTCCCACTCGACACAATTTTGCACAGGCAAAGAGGAAATGAAACACTGAGCGTACACACACACACACACACACACACACACACACACACACGATCCAGACCTGCAGATAAACACTGAAAGCACACAACCCTTTCCCACCCCCACCCGAAGCAGAAATATCTGAAAACACCGCCCGTCCCTTCCCGGGTGGATCTGTACTTCATTATAGTTTTAAAACTCCCACTCCACTCCCAATGCCCACCAGGACCCCCGCCAACCCAGCAGGGCCAGCAAGCAGGCCCAGGCTGTCCTCCAGCTTCCTGAACTTTTCCTCCAGTTACTTTCCACATCAGAGCTTCAAAGGTCTCACCTAACCCCACAGATGAGGGACAGGAGAAAAGGGCCTCTGCCCATTCACACGCCTCCTGTTACACACTCGGGGACGCCCGAGGAGAGGGAGCCACCCAGCTCCTGGAGACGTGAGACGACACCTTCCTGCTCAGAGCTCCTCTAGCCTGGCCCGCGTGACCTTCCACAGCAGCCCGGGCCCAGGTGCCCCCACCGCGGGGCAGGCTTCCCGCTGCAAACAGTCCGCAAGGGTATGGAGCCAAAGTCAACCGCAGTCATTGTGAACACACAGGAGGAGACAAGACACACCACCTCGCAGGCCACTGCTCTCCAGCCGGCCTGCTTGCCCGCATGCACATCCAGCTACTGGTTTGCAGATGCCACTGCAGACCAACAGCTGGCGGGGGTGGGGGGTGGAGTGGGGGGAGGCTGTCTGCTTAGTTGCCGGTGGTCAGTTTAAAGAAATACCTACACGCGTTGCTTAGTTCCTAGCTCAGGTGCCATCTATACAGGTTCCGGTGACTTAAATAATTATTTCCAGGCTGGAAACGCGCTAATAATTAACCCGAAGCATACCGTCACTTCTGCCAAAAACATTTCCTACCCTCGGCGCGAAAGGACTTCCAATTCGGCCCAACAGAACAGCCAGGCGGCAATAAAAGGTCTCTGAGAAATGGGATCCCTTTCCATGGGTCACCCCGGAGCCTTTGCCCCTTAAATCTGCTGCTCCTTGTGGGGGCGAGGGAGTGGGGGGAGAGAGCACCCCAAATACGGACGCCCCCCGAGCACGAATATTTGGTAAGAAAGTTGCCTAAGAGACCTCGTCCGGGTTTCCCAGGTGGAGGAATTCTTGCAGGCGGCCGGCAGGGACGGCTCGCTCGCCTCCAGGGTGACCGTGTGCGGAGGCTTCCCCGGTGCCGGCTTGTTCATTGCCCGGCAAGG
>NW_005353629.1:399132-402493 GCF_000412655.1 Myotis brandtii | reverse complement strand
AGCGATGCTCAGGGGTCACCGAGTCCTGGCGCCGGGCGCCTCGCTCCCGGAGTCGCGAAGGCGGGGCCGAAAGGGACCTAATGGGATGCTCACCTCCTGAGAGGCTGCCCGGGCCAGCGCGCAGCAGCCCTCCCGTCCCCCACCCTGCAGCTCTGCACCCCGGGCTGAGGGTGCATCCGGCCAAGTGTTGGGCTGCTGCGAAGATGAAAGAGGCCGAGGCCGGGAGGGAGGAGATGAAGGAGCGGTACCCACCTAGGGGAGGGTGACTGTCCTGTTAGTACCTCCGTTGTCTGAGCCAGCTCCCGGGGACCGGGGCAGGAGGCGCCCCGGGAAAGGGCAGAGAGGGAGCCCCTGGGGCCAGCGGTGGTCACACCCTTTCCCCACTCACTCCTCCTCCCATCTTTTCTTTTTATATATATTGTTATTGATTTCCGAGAGGAAGGGAGAGGGAGAGAGAGAGAGAAACAGCAATGATGGGAGAGAATCATTGATCAGCTGCCTCCTGCAGGCCCCGCACTGGGATGGAGCCCAGAATTGGGCATGGGCCCTGACCAGGAATGGAGCCCTGACCTCCTGGTTCATAGGTGGATGCTCAACCACTGAGCCACCCTGGCCGGGCTGATATTTTCTTGATACGTGGACCAAGACACTAGGTAGTCTGGCAATATTACACAACTCGTAGAAGGCCATGCTGGGACTCAAACCCACAGTTAACTCTCTGTGATCAATCATTCTCTGTTTCCCTCGACAATGAACATGGCCTGCTCACTGCGTTAGAGCTCACACTGCAAAAGACAGCTCACAATGTGAAGGTGGCTGTGCGACCGTTCCTTCGTGTACACCCTGACTTCTGTGTGCTAAACTTTTGTTTAACGTTATCTTACACTTGCAAAGGTGAGTGGCTGCTGGGTGAATGGGTTGCGCATCCATTCAGGGTTCGGTGCACAACAGGGCAAACCGAGCCCCTGTATTGCCTGCCCGAGGGGACTTGCCATTCTGCGGCCGCTCAGGGGGCTCACTGAAGAGCCCACTCCCATTACCAATGGAAGAAGAACACGCCCACCTGCCTGGTCCTCTCGCTTCGAAGCATTGGCGATAATTTTCACAAAATTCTTTTGCTGAAAGTGTCGACCTCTGTGTCATGTTAATTTTTGGGGGAAAAAATTTACTACATATTTTACTCACACTCATCTATAATAATAAAAGCGTAATATGCTAATTAGACCGGGCAACCTTCCAGACGACCTTCCAGATGAAGCTGTGACTGCAGGGGCCAAGCCCCTTGCACGAATTTCATGCATCGGGCCTCTAGTAGTTCCATAAAGTTCTGAGATTTGCTCACCTAAATTTTTTTTAAAAAACCATAAGGAGCTAAACTCCAGCTAATTTTCATTCTATCTAAATAATTCATCATTTCTGGAAATAAAACTCAGACTCCAAAAACAATGTAGGAAACATTTTAAACTAAACAGGGTCAGGGGTCCTTCAATCAGTAAGTAGATCCTAAAACCTTATGTGGTAGATTGATTTAAAAAAATAATTTTCTGCTATTATTAAATCTTTAAAAGCTTCAGGGAATAGAAGTAGTTCCCTATCACAGAAAGATTGGTGACTTATGGCCTACAGACAAGATAAAAAGTATAAGTATTCATGCAACCAACTTTTTTAAACCAATAGGAGATTTACATTAACTTTGCTCTTATTACTGACCTGGCAGAAAAGGTTACATTTCAATTCTGAGTATTAAAGGGAAGAAATTTTAATGAGATACAGATTCTTATATAAATCTCATGTTCTGATGGAACTCTACAGAAAGATCTTAATTGTGAGATGGAGAGGGTTTGGTTAAACTGTAAAAAAAACATCAGCAGAGAAGGGGAATTTTTTGGTCTGGTTGTATGCTGATGGAAGGATGTGGATAAGCCCAGGGGTGAATCAGGCATATGATACTATGGGCCTCATGAGGGACCCTTCCCAGCCTCCTGACTGTGAAACTACTGTTTCTACACACACAACTTGTTGGTTTCCTGCATTATCAGCTTTGCAAGATAAAAATATTACATGTTGGTTTTCCTCATATCAGAGTGTCCTAGGTCACATCATGTGCTAGTGGTCAAGTGTTATAGCAAAGTTCACAACCCCATTGTTTTTTGGGTCTTTAAATTCCTTTCCCTTTTAAGGAATTGCCACGCTGTTGCCAGAACTCACCTTAAAGTCACTCCCTGGCTAGAACCTAGCACAGTGTCCGTATCCTCCTTGTCTGTGGAATAGTGCAACGCCCTCTCCCCACAAAGATCTTGGACACTAATAACTATTTATTAATATTAGCTATGATTTCGGCACTAATAAAAACAAAATTATTTTCTGCCTGTGCTATCACATAAAATAGATAAATGTATTTTTTTAAATTCTAAATTATGTCATGAACCATAGACTGTTCTAGGTGGGAAGAACGTCAGCTTGTCTACTTCCTAAGAACAGATAATAAGTCATGGTGCAATGAGCACAATTAAGGGGGGGGGGCACATACAATAGTAACATACGGGGAGTGGCAGCTCCTTGAAGGACACAGCATTTCAAGGGGTGTCAGGAGGGGGAGCGGAATAGGAGTTTCCCAGCAAGACAAAGGCAGTCCACGCTGAGAGAGCGCCCCCTTCACCTGGAGCAGCTACAGGTATGACTGCTAGATCCTAGACCAGCCGTTCTATCCGGCCCGTGGAGCCGAAAGAGCGGAGGGTTCTCTTGCTCTCCCCTCCGCTCCTTCACCAGCAGCAGTGTTAACATGGCAACGTCGGAAACACGACCACAGCTCCTTCTTCTGAGTGGGCGGATTTATATCCGCCCATTCACTAGAAGGAACAACCTCTCAATCTTCCAGAAGCTCCTTGTAATGCCCGCGGACGCGTCTCTCGACATCACCCTGGGAATGCGTAGACACGTTATCGTGGTGATGTCGGGAGACACGCCCCTGGAGAGCACAGTATCAGAGCCTTTCTGAGGTAAGATTAAGAGCTCTACTCAAACACTATTTTTTCCTGTTCCCACATTCTGTACATCACAATGACTTGTTAATAAAACAACAAAGACTTTCAGCTTTTAGGGCTTATATCCACTGCAGTTTTTTTTCCCACTGCACTAAAGAAAATGTTTAATTAACTGTTTACACATTTTGTTCTTTTCTATTTGTTTTAGTTTTAAATTATTTTATTATATTTAAATTTAATTTGAAAGGCTTTTGTACCTTTCCTTTGTTAGGCAATTTTATTTTGCCTTTGCCATCTTCAATATAAGGTATGTTATTGTGCTATGATTCCTCCATTTTTTGAAGTTTCAAATTATAATAATTAGTGTTTACATTCTT
>NW_005353629.1:394112-398907 GCF_000412655.1 Myotis brandtii | reverse complement strand
GTTCAGTGGTCGGCAAACTGCGGCCCCTTGAGTGTGGCTCTTCCACAAAATACCACGTGCGGGTGCGCACGTACAGTGCGATTGAAACTTCGTGGCCACACTCAAGGGGCCAAAGAGCCGCATGTGGCTCGCGAGCCGCAGTTTGCCGACCAAGGTCCTAGACTATGAGAAGGTAGGCAACCGAAATGAACTGGGAGGCAGACCCAGGCACACGGGGAAAGGGCCTCTTCTTAAAGAGTTTATGCCATCCCCTCATCTCAAAAACATTTAAAATTTCCCCCAAATGGTGTTTTATAATGTCTATTTTATAAAATTTTTATTAAAATATGGAAAAACCCAATGAGAAAACAAAAGACCTATAATCCCATCATTTAAAGTCCTATCAACTATTTTAAAATAGTTTATCCTTAAATATCATCTGTTCTCTGTAGGGCCTTTTTCCTTCCTTACCGTGTACTTCAGGGTCACACCTGAACTGAGTACTGTCAATCTTCCCAAGGATTCAAGTCATTGCTCACATATTTTTGAATGGATAAGAGTGGAAATGAATTCACTAAAAGGAGAAAAAGAGATACAATATTAATATAAACTTTGCTCTTTACTTTCTTTACTCTAGTGTTATAATTTCTTTGCATTTGCCATTTACAAAGAATCTAGCCCTGCCTGTGTGACTCAGTGGTTGAGTGTCGACCTATGAACCAGGAGGTCACAGTTCAATTCCAGGTCAAGGCACATGCCCAGGTTGCAGGTTCAGTCCCCAGTAGGGGGCGTGCAGGAGGCAGCCAATCAATGTTTCTTTTTAAAAAAAATATATTTTATTGATTTTTTGCAGAGAGGAAGGGAGAGGGAGAGAGAGTTAGAAACATCGATTCAGCTGCCTCCTGCACACCCCCTACTGGGGATGTGCCCACAACCAAGGTACATGCCCTTGACTGGAATTGAACCTGGGACCCTTCAGTCCACAGGCCAACACTGCATCCGCTGAGCCAAACCAGTCAGGGCAATGTTTCTTTCTCATTGATGCTTCCCTTCCTTTTTTCTGAAATCAACCTTTAAAAAATAAATACACCAATTTGAAAATATTGACTATGTCTCAATTTATTTGGTACATATCTAACTTAGGAGTTTTAGCAGGAAAAAAAAGAAAATACATATAATGCTTATTGGAACAGCAACCAAACCTACCCCATTGTTGAAGATTTTATCCTGGTAACTTATGCCCTTTCAAAAGAGCACCATATTGTAGTCTATTTTTCAATTCATTTAAATTTTAAATGTACTCTGATTAATTGCTGTATGAATATTCATAGCTCACTTCCCACTCTTTGTTCATGTATCTTCTATCTACTCATTCAATAAATATTTACTGAATACTATGTGCCAGGTACCATTCAAGCCAATAGGGCTGGAAAGATGAGTTCTTGCTCTTAAGCCTTAATCTAGTGCAGGGGTGGGCAAACTTTTTGACTCGAGGCCACAATGGGTTCTTAAACTGGACCGGAGGGCTGGAACAAAAGCATGGATGGAGTGTTTGTGTGAACTAATATAAATTCAAAGTAAACATCATTACATAAAAGGTACGGTCTTTTTTTTTTTTTAGTTTTATTCATTTCAAACGGGCCGGATCCGGCCCTCGGGCCGTAGTTTGCCCACGGCTGTTCTAGTGGGAACTCCAGAAACACAGTCAAGAAAGGTAATTATTAAATCCTTAAATCCAGTGTGGTAAGGGTTAAAGATATGTGGTGATATTTTGAGACTGCAAAGGGAGCCTCTTACTTGGCAAGAAATTGAATGAGAACATTATAGACATCTTTGGAAAGATGGACAAGTAGAGAAGCATACGATAGAACAAGTTTGCCAAGACAGGACGCGGGGAGAAGCCTAGGAAATGAACACCAGGGGAAAGGAACGTGCAAGGATCAGTGTGAAGTCAAGAAGCAACATATTGCAGGGGAAGAGTTATAATGAGCTTGGCTTTGCTGACTTTTGAGATTTGAGGTAGGGTCTGGCTGAGAGGAGGCTGGAAGGTTAGACAGGATTTAGGTCATGGAGAGATTTAACCATCCTATGAAAGAAGCTGAACTCGATCTTAAAGGACTTGTACTAAATGACCTGTGACAGTAGTGATGGGAGCCACTGGGGAGTCTTAATCAGGAATCTGTTAGTCGTGTTTGAAATTTGAAAAAGAAAGTTTTGGAAAGAGTGCCCAAGGGAAATTTGAAGAGGTTACGATTGAAGAGACAAAAGACAAGCAGGAGGCAGTAGAAGAAGCTGGCGGTAGGTGATCAGGGCTAAGCCAGGACATTGTATTTCCAGAGGTAAAAATAAGGGACAGATAGAAGGTATTTATTAAAGAGGCAGAATTCTCAGAACTTGTTTATTGCTTCACTTCACGGAGTAAAACAACTCTCCAAAAATAATCATGAATCCATTGGACACCAAGCAGATCTAACTGTAGAATCCCGTCTGGTAAGCGTATGGTTAGTGCCCAGGGACAACTATGAGGAGCCAACAAGAAGTTTAAAATAAGAGTGCAATATTGCCCGGCCGGCATAGCTCAGTGGTTGAGCACCGACCTATGAACCAGGAGGTCATGGTTCTATTCCTGGGCAGGACACATGCCCAGGTCGGGGGCTGGATCCCCAGTGTGGGGCATGCAGGAGGCAGCCGATCAATGACTCTCTCTCCTCCTCTCCCTTCCTCTCTGAAATCAATAAAAATATATGTTAAAGAATGCAATGTTGAACTATCCAGTCAACTGGTCCGAGTGGAGATAAAGCAAAGATACCCAGAAGGGACAAAGTCTTTATTAACAATATCAACACTTAACAGATTCTAGCCGCATCGTTGATATCAGGCTGGTATTATTAGAAAAGACTTTCTTTGCTCTGATGACATGCCATGAGGGCCTGGGAATGATGATTCCTTTAACAGTTACGGGGAGGAAGAGACCAGTGACTATGTCAGGGGAAGAGAAAGGTTTTGTTCCTCTTGGCCCAACGGGTGACATGAACGTCATGTTCGCATCGGTTCTTGTCTGCCAAGTCCCTCGGGCCCTCGGAGTGGCCCTGTGGATGCTGTGCACACAGTGGTTTTGTGTTATAGCGAAGACACCCTGAGATTAGGGAGCCAAACCTTTACCAAGCAAAGCTGACCTCCCTGTTCCCCAGAAAGAGACGGTACATTCATGATGCTAAGCCTTCCCCAACCGGCCCTCTGCTCCCAAGGGAGACAGGATCTCCGCCTCCTAAGGCTGTTCACTGTGCCAACATCCTTGAAACGATGGTCCAGAACAAAGGCTGCCCGTGTCGCCGTTCCCCACATGTGCAGGCACGCTAGCGACGTGAGAGGACTCCTCTCCCTGTGGACATACTTGACGTCATGTATGTTTTTACTTCCAAGCTAGTGCCTTGCATGCGACAGGTGCTAATAAATATTTGTCGAAATGATGATTTGAAGCCACATCCATAGCAGGGGTAGTTTAGAAGACACTCCCTAGAATTAGTGATAATAGGCCCGCACAAAGATTGCTTTCAACTCCTGCGCCATGCTTTTTAAATAAATAGTCTGGTTATAACTGTAACAGCTTTGAGAACAACAATGTGTATTAAACAGTCTTTGCTTCCTGGAGCCTAGAACAGAGCCTCGCACAGAAGCAGAGATAAACACAGATTTGAGAAATAAACTGAAACCTGTGGCAGATCACAGAGATCCAAAGGACGCGGGAGAAGTCGCCTGGCCTTCAGCTCCCCACTGCTTCTCAGGAACAACGCCAGCAGATTTTATTCTCTCCCAACCACCTGAAGCCAGGAAGGTGAGAACCCCAGTTCCTGCTCAATGCTGGCAACGTGGCGGATCGCAAGAGCAGACTGCATGTCAAGCATCTGAGGAAATGGGCTTCCTCATATCTTGTTGGTAGGAATGTAAATTGCTATAATCTTTACTCACATCTTTGGCCATTTTCCATGTAGCTTTAAGTGCCTACCCAGCAATTCCCTTTTGGAGAAACAGCCCTAAATAAATTAACTATAGAAAATAAGTTTTATACAAAAATATATTAAACCTAGAAATGTATTTGAAGATTCTTACTGAACCTAAGAAGGGGGTTGTACCATGGACTTTTGCCATGAAGGTGAATCTCTGTAGAGACCATGAAAGAAATTGCCAAGTCATCCCCCCCCGCCCCCCCCCCCCCCGGGAGATCTTCTTTGCAGTAGTTTGCAGAGGCTCTGGAGCAGGGTGTGACATAACTTTCATGCAGATCTTGTACATTAAATATACATACTATTGCACTCCATCTTGAATGGCAGCAACATCAGTTCTGAGCAGTAGCTGTCAGTCACTCTGGCCGGCGCGCTCTCTGCAAACACGCTCAAGTCCTGTGGTGTCTCTCAGAGGTTTCTGTGTCCGTCCTCCGCCCCACTCTGATCCTTTTAGGCTTTTATGAGACACCGTTGATCACGACTAAAAGCAGCTAAGTGCACTCTTTCCCGGTGCTTAGCAGCTCCCCTGGAAGCCCGCAGACAATAACGCGGCCCTTCATACCGACTCAGACCAGATTTAGTGAGTGGGGGGAGCACGCTATAAAGTTAAGGAAACATGGCCTTCCAAGAGGACAAATGGAGACAAATATTTCCAAGGCAACCTTTAAGTCACACGGCTGGGAGTGTTTTCCTTTTCAGACGCCCTCGGTAATGAATTCTGAGCCTCTGGCCTTGCAGGGAGAAGTCCTGAATAAAATGGAATCAGCTAGTTGCTTAAATGACAGGAACAGAAATTTGGTTTTTATTTTATT
>NW_005353629.1:375008-394061 GCF_000412655.1 Myotis brandtii | reverse complement strand
TATTACCCAAGGTTAGATTTACTGATTTTTTTTTAGAGAGGGAGAGGGAGGGAGAGGGGGAGAAAGAAACATCGATTGGTTGCCTCCCCCATGTGCCCCAACCGGGGATCAAACCCGAAACCTAGGTACGTGCCCTGACCAGTAATGGAACTTGCCACCTTTTGGAGTATGGGATGACATTCCAACCGACTGAGCCACACTGGCCAGGACATAGAAATTTGTCAGTTGCACATACTAACTATCAGATTGTAAGATGATAGAAAAAATCTTCTAAATTCTGAGATAAAAATAAGAGTAAATTCTGCAATGAACCCCTCACTGTTCATTATAGAGGGAGGGTCCCTCCGGGAGAGAGGAGCCCGGTCTGTGTGAGCGCCCTGTGGGCGGGGACAGCTGGGCAGTGCTCTTGCCTTGCCTATGACAGTCACCCACTTGGACATCACAGTCACTAGAGAAGTTTGGGTTGAGTTCTAATGAGACACATTAGTTCTCTCCTTGGATCGGCCCATTGTTATTCCCCTGCCACCCAGTAAAATAGTATTACTCCCTTCTACTAATAATTTAACTTTGGGCATAGAATTGCACAAGTAGAAACACAGGGATATATCCTTTCAATGTTAATATTTTGAAGGAAACATTGTGTAGCTGCAGGGATGTGTTACCATAGCTGCGTGATCAGGAAGTGTTCCTAGAAATGAAATAGACAGGCAGACATATTTAGACAACATTCTAAGAAATCTACGTTGAGTCATTGCTGTAGGTCTTTGTAGACACCTACCAATTTCCTCTGCCAAACATAATTCATACCCCAGAAGGGATTGTCTAAGAGGAGCTCTGCTTTGTAGCCACAGGTATAGATCAAGAATTCTCTCCTGAGACTTACCCAGGGGGACCTGTAGCGATGATGATGGACTTCGCATTCAGACTTTATGGCAGGGAAGAAACGAGACCTCAGACAAATAATGGGACTATTTGAGCAGACATTAATGAGCCTGAGAAATTAGAATTTCATCATTCATCCCTGGAGACCCAAAATGCAACTAAGATCTACCCGTGAGATGGAGACTAATGGAATTTAATGATAAAGTTTGGGCTCCAATTTGTTTCACAGTGTGTTCAGTGGGACTGTGGGCCCATTTGGTGACTTTCCTCCCAACCTTAGAATATATAGCAGCAAAAGATACTTAATAAATGGCATAAGTCCCACGTTGATACCGTGACCCATGGGGTGAGGGCCTTTATGTAAGGGGTAGAGGAAGCCCCTGGAACTGACCTCTCAAAATAGTAAATGTAAAGCGATATTGCATCCCGAGAAAGTTCCGGATATTAGTGACATTATAAAAGACCTGGAAGATGCAGAGGTTGTGATTCCAACTACATATCATGTATCTCACCTGTGGGCTGGGGCAGAGCAAGGCAGGCTGTGGGAAATGACAGCAAACTGTTGTCAACTCCAGCACATGATGGGGCCTCGCATGGCTGAGCTTCCAGGTATGGTATCTTTACTGGAGCAGATCAACAGATCCCGAGGCACCTCATGTGGAAATACCTTCTTTTCTATTTCCTTCAGTGAGCGACCCCGGAAACAGCTTGTGTTCACACAGCAGGGGCAGCCGTGTGCCATTGCCATCTTACTCCCGGGGCCACAAATCGAGGCCTCCAGGAAGCACACTCTAAGGATTTGGGTGTTTAAAATGTTCGTTAGGAACCAACGCCTATCAAAGGAACAAGACATATGCTTGCCAAAGGGTGAGAGAGAAACTCTGTGAAAATTCAAGGGCCAGAGTATCGGTGAAGTGTATAGGGGACCAACGGTGTAAAGCACATGGGCCCTAGCTGGTTTGGCTCAGTGGATCGAAGGGTCCCTCATTCAATTCTGGTCAAGGGCACATAGCTCATGCAGGAGGCAACCAATCGATGTGTTTCTCTCACATCAATGTTTCTCTCAGTCTTTCCCTCTCTCTTCCACTCTAAAAATCAATGGAAAAATATTCTTGGGTGAGAATTAAAAAATAATAATAATAATAAAGCATATTGGGACCTCCCTCCTGAAGTGAGAGAGAAGCTGTTGTACCTTTTATCACTCACTAGAGGCCAAGTGTGCGAAATCGTGCGAGACCCCAGACCTGCTGCACCGGTGGGACCCCAGATCCACCACGCTGTGAGACCGAGACTCGGCGCGCGCAGTGAGACCCATCAATGCGCCTCCTGGTGACCGGTCATTCGGTCATTAAGGCGTTACGGTGTTATGGCCATTGGCCTTTTATAATATAGACGCTTTGTAATCCTTTTTGGGTTTTTGAGGCATGCTGTATCAACATATACCACAATCAGGCATGCTGTATCAACATAAACCACAATCAGGCATGCTGTATCAACCCATTTTCGGGGTGACTCCACAAGCTGACAGTTTTTAGTGGGACCTGAAACAGGAAAGAGTCTGAAACAGTTCAGGCTGGAGTTTGGCCATCTTGCCACATGGACCCTGTGACCAAGCCAAACCAATGGTCTGACCTGTGTGTTGATGGCAGGTGGAGATGCCACACAGCATCTGGCAAGCTCCAACAGGAGGGTCACAGCAGACACTCTGGAGTTTGGAATAAGGCTCTGTCCTTTTCTGCCAACAACTACTCATTGCAAAGAAGATTCTGACTGGCTTCTGGGCCGGGGACAAATTCAGTTCTTGACCATAGGGTGTCCAAATTGCCAAACTTGTGCTTTCTGACTCACTGAGCCATGAGATTGGATGTCCACAGCGCATTCCATTATAAAATGGAAGTAGCATCTATCAGGGTCAGCACATTATATCTCGAAAGGGCCAGATAGTAAATATTTTAGGCTTTGTGGGCCATAAGGTTTCTGTTGCAACCGTTCGACTCGGCTGCTCTGGCTCAAAAGAGGCCATAAGCAATATGTAAATGAATGAGTGTGGCTGGGTTCCAATAAAACTTTATTTCTGGATACTGAAATGTGAATTTCATTTCATGTGTCATGATATATTATTCTTATTTTGTTTTCCCCCAACCTTTTGAAATGTAAAAACCATACTTAGCTTGCAAAGAATACAGGCGGCAAACCATTGGTGGGAAGATTTGGCCCATGGGCTTTGATTTGCCAACGTTTGGAGTATATGTAACCAAACCCAAGTAGACCAGTAGGCACAACAGACTGCCTGGGCAGCACCAGTCGCTCAGGCTCCCGAGATGTTTGCTCCTACAGCTCTTCTCCTCGCCTTCAATCCTCTCTATGATGTGTCAACAGAAGAGACAGAGACGTGGGCTCAGGTTGTGGATGGATGTGCATGGTATACTGCTGACGGGAAGACCCGGATGGCTGCTGCCCCACAATCTCACGAGCGGTCCTCGGCTTTGAGCAGGACATGTGGTCGCCCACCTTGCATGGGGGGAGCAATGGCCTGGGAAATAGCTCGACAGTCACTCCAGAGCAGCTGATAACAGGCCTTTACACTTAGGAACTTGGAAAGCAGCCTATTGGGGTATCGATCACGATGTGAACGGGGGGAGAGGTATGCAGGTGGACTTCAAGGAATGAACAGAGAATGAAGGAATTTGTGTCCCATGTGTATGCCCCTCAGAGTGGAAGAGGCTCTCAATACTCAGGTGGACAAGGTGACCCATTACGTCACTGCCAGCTGGTATCTTTCTCCTTCTTGCCTCTGGTTTCTGATTGGGTTTGGCCAATGAGGAAGCCTGGCAGGAGATTGGGGGGTGGGGGAGGGAGGAGAGTGAGGTGAAGGTAGGTATTCTTTCAGCTTTTTCCAGGCTTAGGTTGGCTGTGACCCTGGTCCCAGATTCACTTTGCCTCTCAAGGTCATGGCTCCTCTCAAGGTCATGGCTCCTCTCAAGGTGGTCTCTTTCCCACATTACTCCTTTTGAGTGTCCAGTGCCTGCTCTCTCCCCTCATCCTTCAGTTCCAGGCGTGGTAACAACTGTATTGTTACTACCCCCTGGGCACTGAGCTGCCCTTTATGTCTTCCCATGCCCTGCCCATGACTTCGTGTACCCCGCCTTGAATGATCCTAATTAGTGTGTGCCTCCTAATTTATAACCCCTCCCCTTTGCCATTCTAATTCATAACCCCTTCCCTTTAAAAAATTATTCTAAGCCTGGTGTCCTCTAGTCTTAAAACTTTGGAGTCATTCATTCATGATGATCAATTAACAGTGAATATTCTGAGTTGTTATTATTACGACTATTGTGTATCATTGACTAAGGTGCTTCCTGGTCCACCCCCTAAATACACCAGGTGAGGTTTCTGAAGGCAAATTGTAGCTAATCCCTTCTCTCCCTAAAACCCCTAATGGCCTCTGTCACCTGCAGAATGATGTTGACCTGCCTTGGCATGCTCTGTAAGGTGCCGCGCCAGTCTAGTCTGATTCCACTTTCCCCCAGGCGCTGGGCTGCCCAGCCACCCTGAACTTGACCTTCCTCATTGGTGATCCTCAACACAAACAGTTGTGTCTTCTCTCGGCTTTGCAGACTCTTCCTTCTCTTTCAGGACCAGCTCCAGTGCCATCTCCTCTCCACAAACTCTCAGCATGTCCCGCACATGCGTCTTCGTTCCCACAGTATTAGTTAAATTTCATTTTAAAATGTAACGCATCATTTAAAAACTGTTCATTTGACTTCTCTCAATAGACGTAGTAATCTTTGAGGGACAGAAGGGTCGTTTTTGTCTAAAACATAACAAGACCTTTGTAACTGCTGGTTTAAATACCTGCTTAATATTTTAAAAATGAGCTATGAGTTTCTCAGTATCTATGGTCAGCCTCTTCTTCAGCTTCTGAGCGGCCAGTCTTCTTCTAAACCATCCTACTCGTGCAGTAAAGTCTTCCCTCCTCCCCTCAAATGCAGTCACTTCCTCCAAGTGTGTACTCTCATGTCTTTCCCAGAGAAAGTCTCCACAGGCGAGGGAGCACATCTTCTTGGGAGTTTGCAGATTATCCTTCTACACGAATGATTACTTCTCCATTCCAGCCAAACCCTCGCGAAGTCTCTGAGGAAGTAAATGACCAGGTCGGCATTTTAAGCCACACACTTATTTTAATACTAAAGGCCCAGTGCATGATATTCGTGCACTGGGTGGGGGTGGGGGGGTTGTCCTTCAGCCCAGCCTGAGCCCTCTTGCAGTCTGGGAGCCTTCGGGGGATGTCCACAGGCCTAAGCCGGAAGTCAGACATCCTTAGCTCTGCTGTGGAGGCGGGAGAGGCTCCCACCATGCTGCTGTGCTGGCCAGCCTTGAGCCAGCTTCTGGCTGAGTGGCACTCCCCATGTGGGAGTGCACTGACCACCAGGGGGCCACTCCTGCGTTGAGCGTCTGCCTCCTGGTGGTCAGTGTGCGTCATAGTGACCAGTTGTTCTGCTGTTCGGTTGATTTACATATTACCCTTTTATTATATAGGATGCAAACAATTAATTTTATCCAATTCCAGAACCTATAAAAGCTAAACAAGTAGAATTTTGCATATCATCGCAGATTTCCTACAAATTAATTTCCTGTGAATTCTTATAAACGGGTCTGCTGCTTTTAAAACCTTTAAACTGGGTAGGAAATAATAGCTCACTTAGGCCAAAATAAAGTTAGGTGGTCAGTGTCATTGGCTAATCTCCTAAGTTATGACACCAAACACACTGGTGAAAGCAGCCATAGATCCCTTTAATATTTAGTCAGGTTTTAGTAGCCATGGAGCTAGAGCCAAGGGTCAAATGCTGGGCCCCGACTCTAAATAGAGATTTCAGAATCCTATGATGGGTGGGCAGATGCCAAGAGGATGAGTGCATTTTCTCGATCTCCTTTTTACTCCAAAGACATAAACAGGACCCCCCAAAACAGGAACAGTGTATAATAGCTCTTTATAACAATCTTTTGTTTTTTTATTTCAATTTTCTCTCCAAACAAGCTTCTGAGTTTACCTGTCTTGTGTTTCCATGGACAAAAATTAGGAAAGAAGCCAAGCAGATGACTCATTTCATTAGCTGTGACTTAGAGTTTGTAGCTTCACCATAAGATTAATTGGGCTTTCAGTCTAAATCCCTAATGCAAGGGCAGATCTAAGTAAGGGAATATACTTCCATTAGCATCTTTTCTCTTATTTCCATGTGATTTGAAAAAAAAAAAGTAAGGGAGACTGAATTACTTGCTGGAATTCAGGGGGAAAATGTCAATTTAACTCAGTGTAATCATTCAACACGAATTCTGTATGGAGAGAACAACATATTCAATTCTATTCCAAGTAATATTTAATTGCTTCCTGAACCTCTTCCAACTTCAATTAGTGTTAGTTTAGTGTGTAACTAACTACATTACCCTAAAATAATTAGGAACGGTGCAGTGTCCTCCATCACTTATGTGATTTGTATCAGCAGCCTTGCTTTGGAAGAATCTTAAATAGGGAAGCAGATGTAGAACCCATTTTCTCAATAGGATCTGGTCTCCATGACACAGACTTAATTGGCAGTAGATTCCTTTGGTCATTTTGGGGGCACTGGCTGCTCTTAGCTATGTAGAACATGGTCCAAATACCTTGACATGATATACTAGTCCCTCCATGATATGACTTTCACTTCATCTTGGATCTCGTATCCTGCACTTCAATTCCACTAATTTGACATAATTTTTATGCCTCTGTGTTCTTGTTTTTGTAGTGCTACCTCCTAAAATGCCCTCCTAACTGAGCCACACCTACTCACATTGCTAGGTTCATATCAAGTGTTACTGTGCAATAGTAATCAAAATAGCATGGTACTGGCATCAAACATATAGCGCATAAGACATGCAGATCAATGGAACAGAATAGAGAGCCCAGGAATAAACCCATGCCTTTAGAGTCAGCTAGTATTTGATCAAGGAGGCAAGAACATACAGTGGGGTAAAGACAGTCTCTTCAATAAATGGTGTTGGGAAAATTGGACAGACACATGCAAACAATGAAACTAGACCTTGTTCTTACACCATACACAAGAATAAACTCTAAATGAATTAAAGACCATAAAAATCCTAAAAGAAAACATAGGCGGTAAAATCTCAAATATTTCTCTTAGTAATATTTTTTCTGATATATCTTCTTGTGCAAGGGAAACAAAAGAAGAAAATAAACAAATGGGACTACATCAAATAAAAAAAGTTTTTTCACAGCAAAGAAAACCATCCACAAAATGAAAAGGCAACCCACTGAATGGGGGAACATATTCACCAATGATACATCTGATAAAGGTTAATATCCAAAAATTATAAGGAATTTTTACCCCCCCCCCAAAACACAAACAAACAATCCAATTAAAAAAATAGGCAAAGTACCCGAATAGACACTTCTCCAAAGAGGACATACAGATGACAAATAGACATATGAAAAGATGCTCAATGCCCCTGATCATCAGAGAAATGCAAATTAAAAGCACAATGAGATATCACCTCACACCTGTCAAAATGGCTGCCATCAGTAACTCAACAAACAAGTGTTGGCGAGGATGAGGAGAAAAGGGAACCCTCATGCACTGTTGGTAGGAATACACACTAGTGCAGCTACTGTGGAAAGCAGTGTGGAGTTTCCTCAAAATATTAAAAATGGAACTGTCTTATGACCCAGAGATTCCACTTCTGGGAATATATCTGAAGAAACCAGAAACACGAATCTGAAGGAATATATGCACCCCTATGTTCATCACATTGTTATTTACAATAGCCAAGATTTGGAAGCAGCTCAAGTGCCCATCAGTAGATGAGTGGGTAAAAAAGCTGTGGAATTTACACAATACTACTTGGCTGTAAAAAAAAAAAGGAAGTATTACTTTTTGAGACAGCATGAATGGACCTGGAGAGTATTATGCTAAGCGAATAAGCCAGTCAGAGAAAAACAAGTACCATATGATTTCACTTATATGTGGAATCTAATGAACAAAATAAACAAAATAACAACAGACTTATAGAGATAGAGAACAGACTGACAGCTGTCAGAGGGTAGGGGATGTGGGGGGCTGGGTGAAAAAAAGATGAAGGGATTAAGCAAAAAACAACAACTCAGACACAAAACAACAGTTTGGTGATTACCACAGGAAAAGAGGGTGGGGGGGAGGTGGAAGAGGGTACAGGAGGAAAAAGTGCTGGAGACTTCAAAAGAGACTTGACTTGGGGTGGTGAACACAGTATACACAATACAAAATATGGACGATGCGTTATATAATTGTACACCTGAAACCTATATAAATTTTTTGCATTTATCATCATTTTTAAATTTTATTTTTATTGTTGATACTATTATAGATTTCCCCATTTTCCTCCCTTTTGCCTACCCCCAACCAGCCCTCGCTTCTCTGGCCCTCACCACACTGTTGTCTGTGTCTATGAGTTATGCATATATGTTCTTTAGCTAATCCCTTTACCTTCTTTCATCTCCCTCCCTCCCCTCCCCAGTTGTCAGTCTGTTCCATGCATCAATTAATGGGTTTCTATTTTGTTCATCAGTTTATTTTGTTCATTAGATTCCACATATAAGTGAGATCATATGGCATTTGTCATGCTCTGACTGGCTTATATAACTTAGCATAATAATCTCCAGGTCCATCCATCTATATAATTTTATTAACCAATGTCACCCCAATAAATTTAAAAAATAAATAAAAAATAAAAGAGTACAGAAGAAATCCATATAAAACACCTTTATATTTATGACACACTATATGCGAGTTGACAGGCATACTTTACAAATTTTAACTGATCTAATCTTTACGAAGACCCTATGATGCTAGTTTCATGGCCATTTTATGGATGAAGAGACTGCGGCCTGAAGAGGTTAAAATGCTCAGGTGACACCACGCAGCTTTGTCTCTAGCAGAGGTGGGGCTGAAATCCAGGTTGTTCATTCTCACTGTCCTTAAAAAAATATATATATATATTTTGATTGATTTCAGAGAGGAAGAGAGAGGGAGAGAGAGATAGAAACATCAATAATGAGAGAGAATAATTGATCAGCTGCTTCCTGCACGGCCCCCACTGGGGATGGAGCCCACAACCTGGGCATGTGCCCTGATCGGGAATTGAACTGCGACCTCCTGGTTCATAGGTCGATGCTGAACCACTGAGCCACACGGCCGGTCTCTCTGTCCTTGTTCTAACCAACCGTATGAGTCCGTTTTGCTGTAATTAGCTTTCACTCACAGAAGTTTTGGTATGGACACAGATTTATTAACTCATTCAGAAGAATATCTTGTTCATTCCAGGAATCCCCGAAGGAAAGTACTTCCCGGAGGGAATAACTTACTACCTCTACAGCAGCCTGAGTGGAAATGTGTTTCTATAACTTATTCTGTCAGTTCCTGGTTCTATCCTGAAAACTCTATAGACAACCATCACTCCTCCTTTATATAACAAGCGCCTTCAACCATGGGAGACAACCAACATTTCCCTCCCTCTTTGAATGATTTCTGACGTATTTAGTTTAAAAACTTCTTATTCCATAATTATCTGGAAGTAAAAAATAAAAGAAATTGAGTGATGAAAACCTTAGGTCATTCCTTTCAAAGTCATTCCCAGCGCCGCCTTAAACAAAAGAGAACGGAAGGCCACACAACCACAACAGCACAGGAGCTGTGGGATGTACTTCCGTGTGTTGCAGGGAGGCTAATGGCGCAGAGACGTGGATTTCCTGAGCACAAGAGATTCAAATCCGGAAAGAAGCCACCTGCCTGGGGATTGGCACATAACTCTGAAAGGTCAAGGAACCTGGAAAGGAAGCGCATAAAGGTAACCTTTGGACGCCAGGACTAACCTAAGGCGAGGAAACGTAGCTGAGAGTGGAATTATTTAAATAAAAGGTTGCCATAAAAGATCATTGGCATTGAAAAAATAAATTTCACACTGAGGAGCCAAGGACTAATTATCAGGGAAGTTGTAGCAACAGTAGGTCTGGTTTGTGTTTCAGGCCTCTGGAGGCTAGTTACTTCTAAGAAAAATAATAGGTGTTAAAAATAACTATATAACTATTTGATTTTTGTTCCATGTAAAATTTTAATAAAGGTGGCATAAAAATTATCTTTTGTAGCGCATCAAAGGATGAGTAAAATGTTAAAGCCCTTTGTTTCAAACTCACTTTAATTATGGTTTGAAAGTTACTTGGATAAACCTGAAATTATGGGTTAAAATGGGAGCATATCTGTCTAAATAGTCTCAAATGTTTAAAGAAACCCCCAAGAGAAGATACGCGTCACAGTGATAAGACATTTGGGGTCTTGGCCTACTTGACGGCTACACTGTGACTAAAGACTCTGTTTTCCATTATTTAAAAGGATTTAAAAAAATAAAGTAGAGAAAACATATTTATATGTGGTTTTAAAAGGCTACATTTCCATTATACCTGGGGCCCAAGTAGAAAAACGAGTTTGACAGTCTTCCCTTGACCTTTATAGTATAGAATGTCCCTTCTTTATCGTATGGCTTCGTTCTTTTTATTTCTTTGTAATCCCTGGATGGCCCATCTCCCTTCTCCTGTTACAGCTCCTGCTTTTTAATTAGGCCAGTGCATGCTAATGCGCAGCTGATTGCAGGGGGATCGTTGAAGTTTTATTTTAACCGCAATAAAATAGTCGTGCTAAATATTTGCAAAGGTCAAAATTTTCACATTCAAAAGGCACTTCTCTGGAGAGTGAAAGGCCATATTGAGTAACTTTTCACATACCGAGCACTTGGTCGGTGTTTGATAAATGTGTCGTGTGAAGGAAAGAGTGGGACATATGTTGACGTTCTCCTTCAATAATGTTGTCAGTCCATTCAGCTAAACTCTTATTCTGTGCATTCCTTGTGCCAGGACCAGTGTAATGGATAAAAAAAAAATTAACAGGATGTGTTTGTCCTCAATACCTCAGAGTGCAGATGAAGAGACCTACTA
This sequence comes from Myotis brandtii, assembly GCF_000412655.1. Taxonomy (NCBI): domain Eukaryota; kingdom Metazoa; phylum Chordata; class Mammalia; order Chiroptera; family Vespertilionidae; genus Myotis; species Myotis brandtii. The sequence continues at coordinate 383,161 of NW_005353629.1, read as the reverse complement.
TTTCTAACAAGTGCATCACCCCTCCCTGAGTAACAAAGCAATTCATGTCCATTGGTGGAGAGGAGGAGGAGAGAAAGGGCAGTGCAGGCAGAGAGAAGGCAAGAGTGAAGGCCCAGAGAGGTAAATGGCGGAAAGCGCATCAGTGAGAAGGGAGGGCTGGGAAGGGAAAACATGGAGGGAGGGAGGCCAGTGAGGATCCTGAAAAGCCCAAATCATTAGTCCGGGATGGAAATGGAGGGGTAACTGCACGGACGGGGCCGACAGCACTTACTTTCTACTCTGCTTCCTTCTCCCTGGGGAGGGACCTCAACGCCTGCAGTTCACCTGAGGACTGTCCGTCAAGCCCATTGGGGTCACGGAGGAAGGAACGACAGCCAAAGCCAGTGAGCCCCTGGGAGATGGGCTTTCTCTCATCTATGCACTCCAACCCCAACCTCTGTGATGCTCAAAGACCCCGGGGGAACGCTCCTCTCCCATGGGGGTGCTCCTCTCCGAATTGCTTTCATTTTGGACTGTCTTCCTCTGGTGGCTGCTGTTTGCCTGTCCTACGTCTGGTTAGACCACAGACCCTTCCCACGGCCACCTGTCCCGTCCCATCAAGATGCTGGCCTCCCTAGCTTTCCGAATTGAGAAGATCGGACTTGACTGTCAGAACTTGGCCGATCTGCTGACAACAGCCCTGGCACGGACCGTTTTACTGAGCTGAGCTTTTTGAAGATATCAGGTCATTACTCCTAAGTACAAATCCGCCGTCTCCGTGAAGTAACGGGGCATGGCCTCCATTGGATTGGGACAGTCCTGGCATTCGGTTCAGCAGCGGCTTGACCCTGAGTTAATTAGTCTGACAATTCCTGCTGGCTGTGTAATCAGAATACTGCCACTTTCAACTTCGTCAGTAATTTAGTTCATTTGTCTTTATTACGATTCCATGATTATTTCTGGTTGAAAGACTAGTATTTTTGATAATTGTAATATTAGTGATGAATGGCAACAATAATGTCAGTGTCAAGAACATGCATTAGCGTATTTACAATAACATCATGGGCTTTAAAAATAAATTTCTTTGGAGAAAAGAAGAGAGCAACTGTTTCTCTAACACTCACACAACCTTTCCTGTCTTGATCATTTAAATTACCATCAATGACATAAAAGCATTCAATCCAAGAAGAGAAAACAATTTCTTCCCAAAAATAATTTCAATGTTTTTGAAAATTGTACAAATAACTTTATAAGAAGTATAGTGTCTTTTTAAAAAAAGACATTTCTCCAATTTACTTCTTTCACAAATCAGTCATTTACATTTTCCATTTTTCCCCCAATCTGGTTTGCATGCATAACCAATTTTATACAGTTGCAATTACAGAGTAGATTCAATTTTGTATTCTGCTTTTTTCACTTAGCATTATTCTTCCATAATAATTTAAAGAGAGTTTTATTTATGGTTATTTCAAATGTAGAGACTATAATTTTCTAAACTGTACTTAAGTGCTCAATTTAAACATTTTAATGGCCAACCCAAATCATCAAATGTCTTCTAGATAAGGGTGCATTATAGTTAATGCTCAACATTGCAGGAAGCAACTTGCATATACATTCGATTAAAGTCAAATGTTATACACAAGTGGAAATGAGGACATTAAAGGCTGGCTGTTTTAATGTATTTGGGAGTTTTTCTCCAGTCAGATCTGCTTCCAGCATTGGTTAGTCTGGCTGCTCAATGGTCATGCCCTGAACTAATTCAGCCAGTTTCTGCACATGGCTTCACATGCGCACCTCATTTGGAGTCGAACTTGCTATGATTCAGATAGCATTATCCTAAATGATGTTAAGAAATTGTTTATTTTCTGTGTCAGCGAAAACGGCGGAAAGGCCAACTACATTTCGCCTGAAGAGAGTCCTGTCAGAACCGACATCGTGGCAGATACAAAAATGCAAGTCAGACACTTTCCCAGGGCGCACTAAAACCAATGAACTGAAGACCAATACCCACTTCCACACTGTATTCAAGTGGCATCTCCTGAATTTACAAATGTCAGAAGACATGCTTTATTAGCTGCTGTCAGAGTTCTGTTTCATTTTAGTTTATCAGTTAAAAAAGAAATTTGCTTTCCTTTTGTGCAATTTTTAACCCTTATTTCAAAAAGTGGTTTGAGAACACACATTTTAAAAATGAATTGTTCTAATGCAGAATGGCAAGAGGAAAGTTGACTATTCACCTCTCTCTATGTACTTATTAAAGAAACAAAATCTGAACAATAAATTCTTTTGCGTGATGAAGTCAGTAGCCCAGCGAGGTCTTTTAAGTAATATTATGCTTTAATTTAAAAAGCTATTTTTTAAAATTGGATATTTTTAAACTATCAGGTTATTCGAAAGAGCTGCGGAAGACTATTTCTACTTAATTCACTATTAGGCCCTTATGAATATATGATGCCCAGTTTTAATTTCTACATGTATAAGGGCATTTTTTTTTTTTTACCCAGAGATTTTAGGGAAGAGCAGTAGAATTGATCAAAGAGATATCGGTTAGAAGATTAAATCCGATTGGATTGTTTTTCCTGGAGGAGAAACTAAGATGATTACTTATTATGCTCTTCCGGTGCACTGGTTGTTATAACAGTCAACAAGAGCAACTTCAACTAGTCTCCTCAATTTTATTTAGAATAGACGTTCTCAAAGTATGTTTCCTAGACCAGTAGCATAAGCATCTCCTGGGTACCTGTGGGAAATGCAATTCTCAGGGCCCACCCCACCTACTACATCAGAAACTGCAGACAGCCCAGCAATTGCTTTTAGCCAACCTCCCTGTGATTCTGACCCACACGAAAGTTCCAGAACTGATGCTTAGAAGCAGCTTGGGGTGTTGGGGGCGGGGAGGGCGAGGAGCTGACAGGCGTTGGGGAAGGCTCCTCTGCCCACAGTCGTCCATTTACAACCTGCTCCCGCCCTGGTTCTCCTCCCTGCTGCACATCCCTCCGCCCCCACAGCAATGATCACTTCCTAACGTCCCATACCATTTGCTTGTTTAGTTTATTTTCATTCCCCTCTGTCCACCACAAGGAGAGAGATTTTTGCCTGTCTGCTTCACTGCTGTATCTTCCCCGAAGACCACAAAGACGGTGGGGAAGATAAATAAACAGTAATTGAGTGACTGGAGAGTTGTTGTCACAACATTTATTCAAGAGCTGTTCACTATGTTGTCCACCTAAAACCAATATTTTTCAAAAGTATTTTCATTGATTGCAGAGAGGAAGGGAGAGGGAGAGAGAGAGAGAAACATCAATGATGAGAGAGAATCATGGAATGGCTGCCTCCTGCACGCCCTCCACTGGCGACTGAGCCCGCAACCTGGCAATCAAACCATGACCTCCTGGTTCATAGGTCAACACTCAACCTCTGAGCCACACCAGCAACACATTCAAATGCCTATTGTAGGAGGAAGTGTGAAGAGTGTATGAGACTGAAAAAGAGGCCTGTTGGTTGGAGTAGAGAGCACTGTGTGGGGGAGGGGGGTCTGGAGGGAGGGGGTAGTCCATTTGTGTGGGGAGGGAGATGCAACCGGAGCTGAGGCCCCAGCACTTTACAAACCATAGTAAGGAGGGAAGCACTGGGAAGCTATCCAAGAACGTGAAGCCCTGGCCAGTGTGCTCAGCTGGTTGGGCATTCATTGTCCTGTGCACCGAAAGGCTGTTGGTATGATTCCTGGTCAGGGCACATGCTTGGGCTGCGAGCTCGATCCCCAGCAGGGGGTGTGCAAGAGGCAGCCAATCAGTTTCTCACATGGATGTTTCTCTTTCTTTTCTCCCTTCCTCTCTCATCAAAAAACAATTAAAAACATTAAAAAGTAGACTTTCATCTGATGATGAGATCAGATTTATGTTTTGCAAAGGTTCTGGCTGCAGTATGATACACTGGGTGGGGGTTGGGGTGACGGGCAGAAGGGATGGGGCTCAGCAGCCAGTAGAGAGGGTGTTGCATGGTGCGGGCAGGAGATGATGGAAGCTGGTACCAAAGAAGCGGTGGGGGAGGATCAGGCAGTAAAGGAAACGTTAAGGTTCCTTCTCTTTATTGGTCAATGTCTTCAGTAGGCAGCCTGCGCCGTGGCACCTTCGGGCCCCATTGGTGACACAGCTGCACAACTGTTTCTTTTTGCCCCCCCGCGACCTTCCCCTTGATCTGATTTGCTGGCCTCAGCATCTCCCGTTCTTGTTCTCCTCTCCCTTCCCCAGTTATCACTGCACTACATTGAATGGTCTGCTTGTCTACCTTCTCCAATAAAATGTAGGCTCCTTGAATATGGACAATATGTTATGCCAGTCGTTCTCAAGCTTAACTGCACGGTAGTCACCTGGAGATTTTGTTAAAAACGCAAATTTTGACTCTTTGGCTGTGGTGTGGGGTCTGAAATTATTCATTTGGAATCAGACTCCGGTGATGCTGATGCAGCTGGCCGGCGGGCTCACTTTGGGTAGAAAATCTTTAGGTAAATTTTTGTCCTCACTGGACTTAGTAGGGGGTCCAGTACCTAACAGATTCTTGACAAATGTCCCTGAGTACATAGTCTAGCCCAGTGGTCGGCAAACTGCGGCTCGTGAGCCACATGCGGCTCTTTGGCCCTTTGAGTGTGGCTCTTCCTAAGCCTTAGGAGTACCCTAATTAAGTTAATAACAATGTACCTACCTATATAGTTTAAGGTTAAAAATTTGGCTCTCAAAAGAAATTTCAGTCGTTGTACTGTTGATATTTGGCTCTGCTGACTAATGAGTTTGCCGACCACTGGTCTAGTCTTCTTTTCCAAACTCACCTGCTAATATTTCTCTTCTCGTACCTAAATCTCAAAGCACTGGCTTCCCGTCACCCCAGTTTCCCATGTCAGTTTCCTTGCTGGTCATGTAACTCGCACCTGGAGCCCCAGCTCCCCTTGATCTCGAGTTGAAAACAACTTTGCAAACCCCTCTCAGCTCCCATCTCCTCGAAAGGCTTTCTGAGTTACCCCCAGAGAGGAGTGAGTTTCTCTCCCTCTCCACCCATCTTCACTGCCTAATAAAAAAGATAGGAAACAGGCATATCTGTTTTTCTATTTTTCTGACAGACTTAGGTGATGTTTGCTTCCATTCAAATCTGGCTTCACATTCCCTCCCCAAACCCAGAACCTCCAGATGCACAGGCCCCAGGGAGAAGGGAGTCTAACGCCTTTCTTCTCCGATTCCCATGAAGGAGAACCCGGTTAGTATTCATAGAACAAATGAGTCAGCGAACCTGGCTGAGTGAGTCAAGGCAACACTGGGTGGCCAGAGAGAGGACCTCTGCTCTCCTTCTTGAACTCTCATGTGTGGGATGGCTCAGGGGCAGCTTTCTGATCACACGTACCTTCCAGAATCGAATAGGCCAGGGGGTGACTGGGCAACTCCATAGAGAAGAGGGGTGACACGTCTTATCAGTGGTGTGGAGGATTTTGCTGTTGGTATAGATGTAAGATGTGAAGATGGAGCCAAACCTGTCCTACTGGCTGTTCCTTTGACTACTCAGGAAATACAATCACCCCGATTCATCCTGATGCCTGGTTCTGTGGAAATACTCGAGGGGAATAGAAAAGCCGGGGTTCCAGAGGACGCCGCCGTCTTTTAACCCACAAGTCATCTACACCGAAGGTCAGGGGACTTGGGAGTCTCCCGAATAAATGACTTTGTTCCTTGTGATACAGTGTCCAAGGTTCCAGAATGAGGTGACCTCCAGCTAAATACAAATTTAATCTCAGGACATAGCAACACACATACTGCATATGAGTCTAGAGTATATGCTTTTAAATTAACAAGGAATTCTACCTACCTGGTTTTTATTTTACTTTATACATGAAAGGTGGATGGTCCAAATTTAAAAAAAGAAAAACAGTCTAGCACTGGCTGAGTTCATGACCGTGTTTATGAAATATAGGCTACGAGGTGCCCATTTGAAACTTAGACGCGTGTGGCTGTTGATGCCTGAGCGAGGTGAGGCACTGCTTGCTCCGGTAGATCAAACAGTCTTTTCTCCAATGCTTTTGTACATTATTAATTTCCCTGCCATTTAAAAGAAATAAATGAAAGGTGAATTTTCTCCAGGTTAGATTTATCACAATTTCTGAATCCCTGGGAATCTGACGTAAAGGGTTTTCCACATTCATCCACCACCTACCCTTGCCAGTTTGGTGTTCACCCTCACCTCCCTAACCTGAGGAACCAGATGAGACCGGATCTGCGCACCAATACTGTAACTCATCCACACCTGCGGTGACTCCCTGCCCTCGTCCCAGGGACAGTACTCCAGGAGCAATCAAGGGTGAGTCAATAATCAAATTATTCCTTTTTCTTTGAAATAGAAAAGAGTATTTGCTTCCTCCTTTCCATTAAGAGAGAGAGAGAGAGAGAGAGAGAGAGAGAGAGAGAGAGAAACATTGATGGATTGCCTCCAGCACATGCCTGGACCGGGGATCGAACCTGAAACCTAGGTATGTGCCCTGACCCGGGATCGAACCTGTGACCTTTCTGTGTATGGGACAATGTTCCAACCAACCAAGTGGCCCACACTGGCCAGCGCAGTTTGAGCAGTTAAAAAAAAACATTTTGTATTGATTTTTTTCGAGCGAGAGGAAGGGAGAGGTAGAGATAGAGAGAAACGCCAACGAGAGAGAAACATCAACATTGATCGTCTGGTTTGGGTATTTTTAAATGTATCAACAAAATGCTACTATGACCAGCCAGGGGAAATTGCCACCTTCATTCTGATCTAACTTTAGGAGAGTATTTATCATAGGAAATAAGTCTATTTTTCCCCATCCATCTATCTGATCTCTTCCTTGCTCTCTCCACTGCCGACATTGCTCTCCGCCCTCGGCAGATGCGTGGAGACATCTCTTACCCACTTCCTCCAAACTTTGTGATTTGACTTTCAAAGTCTAGTTCTCAGCGAGGCAAAGAAATAAACAGGAAGCTTGTTTATGATTCTGTCATGATTGCTTTATCATCATGGCACGAGATGCTAAATGATGAGGGTGCAGACACCCATTTTATGAGCGCATTGCAGTCTTCCCCGTATAATTAATACCCATCATTAGCGGCAGCCACATCACCTGCAGCCCGGGGAGCTTGCTTTCCGCAGGTCTCGATGGCTCCAGGGAGTGTCTGTGCTGGTGCACCTGTTGCTGGTAATCGGGTTTTATGAGATGAAGGGGCCGCTGGCCCCTGGCCCCCCTTCACCACCCAGCTTCTCAGAAGGGCACTGGCGGTGGCGAAGAGCGGCCTTACGCGGGCTCCTCTGCATAATGAGGCGCGCTCTCTCCTTCTGCCTCCTCACCTCCCACCGGGAGGAAATATTGCACCCGTCTCCCCAGGAGGCACTCGGGCGGGTGGCCTTGTTGTGAAGCACAGGAGCTGGAGGCCATCAATCTCACACGTCCCCACCGGGACCTGCCTCCTCCCGCTCGGCCTCCTGCCTGAGCTCTGCTTTGTCTTATTCTTGGCAACGAGCTGCGGCCGACATTCAAAACACGGCTCCTTCTCACAGTTTCTTATCTCGTCTCCTAATTGCTCAGACAAAGCTGGAGAGAAATTGGGTCGCACATTCCCAGGGTGTAGGTTTACACGGGGACCTGCTTTTGCTTCCTCCGAGGCTCTGAGGCAGCTAAGCTGTTGCTGATCACCTCCAGCAGGCCAGCACCGCCCGGGTCGGTCCCGGTGCCTGCAGAGGTCCCCGCCATTGCTCACGATGGGCAGAGGAGCCTGGGCACACGCAGATGGGCGCAGAACCATCACTGCTATGAACTGGCACCACCATGCCCTCCCGACGCGGGGCAGTGGCCTGGCCCCAGTGTGGAGGATGGCTCCCTCCTTCATTGGACAGAGCTCTCCCCGGACCCAGAACACCGCACGAGTGAGCCCACCCCAAACCAAAGGCTGCCCACCCCACCCATGCACAGCGGCCTCCCCCACACAGCTCTGGCCTCCTGGCTCGGAAGCTGCGAGGTTTCCTAGGCAACAGCCAGGAGAAATGACCAGGTGCCCACGGGCCCTCCTGGGAATATCAAGGAAGGGTTTGTACACGTATTTGTGGAGGAGCCCAAGCTCCGTGGCCAAGCCTCGCGTCACAGCGAGTTCCCTTTGCTTCTCTCTTCCTCT
>NW_005353629.1:364484-374526 GCF_000412655.1 Myotis brandtii | reverse complement strand
AATGGCCCAGCCAGCGTGGCTCAGTGGTTGAGCGCTGACCTATGAACCAGGAGGTCACGGTCTGATTCCTGTTCTGGGCACATGCCTGAGTTGCGGGTTCGATCCCCAGTGTGGGGCATGCAGGAGGCAGCCGATTGATGATTCTCTCTCATCATGGATGTTTCTCTCTCTCTCCCTCTCCCTTCCTCTCTGACGTCAATAGAAATAAATAAAAGTAAATGAATAACAGGAGAATGATCGTGGCACCATCTCATCGACGTGTTCCTGTTAGGGACTCCAAGATGCCTAGCAAGCAAGAGCTGGGAGACAGACAGACTTGGGGTAAATCCTATCTCTCTTCAGCAAGCCACGTGATGTTAAGCAAATAGCTAACCTCTCTGAGCCCCAGTTTTTAATAAAATGGGGAAAACTATTCCTACTGGAACAACCAGCATCTATTTTGGAGCTTCACTTTCCTCATCTATAGAATTGTTACATTGCTGGGAAAATTAAATTAAAAACAAAACACGTTATATTTATACCAGAGGCCTGGTGCATGACATTTGTGCACTGGCGGGGGGCGGGGGGGAGGGCCTCTCAGCCTGGCCAGTGCCCTATCACAGTCCAGGACCCCTCGGGGGATGTCCACCTGCCGGCTTAGGCCCACTCCCTGTGGGGTCCTTAGCACTGCCGTGGAGGCAGAAGAGGCTCCCGCCAATGCCACTGCTTTCGCCAGCCGTGAGCCCGGCTTCTGGCTGAGCGGAGCTCCCCCTGTGGAAGTGCACTGACCACCAGGGGGCAGCTCCTGCACTGAGCATCTTCCTCCCGGTAGTCAGTGCGCATCATAGCGACTGGTCATTCTGCCATTTGGTCGATTTGCATATTAGGGTTTTATTATATAGGATGAAGCTCATGGCTCATGGTCACTATAAACTCTCTCCTCCTTATTCCCTTGAGTTGCTACAGTCAAGTATTTTTAAAATAAAGCATCGAACAGACCATCCAAACTCATAGGGAAGGCAGGGGAGGGGGGGGGGCGGGTGAGAGAGCAGCCAAAGGACTTGTATGCATGCATATGAGTATAATCCATGGACACAGACTCTAGGGGGGTGAAGGCATGTGCTGGGGGATGGGAGTGACCAGGGAGAGGTCAATGGGGGAAAAAAGAGGCTCATGTAATACTTTAAGCAATAAAGAATTAAAAAAAAATAAAGCAAAGCAGGCAGTGCCCTGGTTAGTCCCGGATCTGCCTCTTGCTTCAACAGTGTTTGGACGGAACGGACCAGGGACACCCCTTCCTCCAGCCTCTGGCCTCCCTCCAACCTCTTTCCCAATCCCCACCTCCGGAACGACCTCAGCCATCCTCAGCCTCCGAGAGCAGCCGACACTGGTTTTTGACCTGAGCTCCTTATTGCCCCCAACCATGAGCGCCCAAATTTGTCGGAATTATTCCCCGAGGTGGAGGCTGCCATCACCACCTGGCCAGCTGCCTCTGCGGGGCTCACACCTACCTCTCTCTGGGCTTCTGTTTCCACTGTGACCGTGTGGCCTCCGCCAGTTGGTGGAGAAGTGTGAGGGCAGCGTCTCTTAAAGATGCTAAACTATCTCTGTGATTTCCGAAGTCAGACCACCTGGGTCGCCATGTCTTCTGTAGCTCACTCAATAGACTTGTGGACAAGTTACTTAACTTCTCTAAACCGCATTTTCCCACCTATACAATGAGAATAACTCATCAGGAAGATGGGCGACACCTGACTCACCTCCAGGCTGCTAGGCCCCAGTCTCTTGGAAAGGCTCCCCCTCAAGCACGACCAGGAGCCTGTGGAGCCCAGAGGCCTCCGAGGGGCCCCTCTGCACCCCCTGGTGTCTGGCTTCTGCCTGAGCCTCTCCCCAGAACCAGTAGGCATCCTTTTAACCACCCTGGAGCCCTCTCCCATGCATCGGACCACATGAAACAATAAAGCTTTTGCAGCAATAAATACATAAATATAAAATAAAATAAAGCAAAGCAAAACCAAACAGCAATAGTAACACTTTGAACTCTGATAACAGGGGGAGAAAGTTTAGCACAGAAGAACTAGCACTTATTATTTTAAGATAAAGAAACATCAGTCAAACCAAATACCCAGAGATCTTCAGGCCTGGATGTGGAGGTGATTCTAAAGCGCAGGGGTGAGTGTTGAAGGAGATGGTTAGGGATTGAACTTGCCCTTGTGACACGCTTTCAGGAAGAACCTGGCAGCTGCTGGCCTGACTTGTAGGTTTTGACGTTGGAAAACGACAAGCACTTCTTCTCCTGGGTGTGCGGCAGTTTCCGAGAAACCTGACCTACAGGACCCGAGTGACACCCTTGGGGCTTTGACAGGTCAGAGGGAGCCGGCGCCCCGCCCGCTCTCGGCTCCCCTCGGTGCTGAAAACTTCCCATTTCACAGGGAACCCGAGACCTCATTGTGAGGCCCTGCATCAGAGGCCCCGCTCTTTCAAAAAATGTTACGAGAAATGAGAGAGGGAGCCTGCCCAGCTGGGGGCTGTGAGCAAACAAACGGAACCAAGACAGGCCGCCAACACTAATGCTCACCAGTACGCAGGGTGCGAGGGCCTCTGGCCAAACGGAACCAAGACAGGCCGCCAACACTAATGCTCACCAGAGAGCAGGGTGCGAGGGCCTCTGGCCAGGGAGGGACACTCAGTCAATCTAAAGCCACAACCAGAGAGTCAGATGGGTTTTGTTAAACGCGCATGGTTTCTCACTTCAGCTTTCCAGATAACATGTAAGCAGCAAAGACTCTTTTCCATCATGTCCTGGGCTCTCACCCTGAGGTTCTGAGGATGCTGAATGCACATTATGAAATGTCCTCGGAGTCCTAGGCCTGACAGCCACGGACGGTACTGCCCCGCCCTGGAGTCCTTGAGAAAAGCATGGGATCCTCAGGTTGTCCTGCTGCGAACAGAAGCTCTGAACTTGATGGGCTTCTCAGAATTGAGATACACAGGCTGTGGAAATGCGTTTAGAGCTAGACACGCCTGTGCCCTGTGCTGGGAGCTGTACCTCTGGTGGTACTGGGGAGGGTAAAGTGTTGGGCGTGATAACACATCTCAAATAAAAGTGTGGTTGTTTACACAACCAATGATCCGCTCATTTAAAAATGTGGAATGTGAGGAAGTAAAAAATACCGTCTCACCGTCCAGGCTCTCTGGTCTACCATTGTTAGCATTTTGTTTGCTTTCCTCCAGGATCCTTTTTGGAGGCTGGGGGAGTCCATTTACTTCTTTGATTTAAAAAAAAATTATCTTTATTATTGAAAATATTACAGATGTCCCCCCTTTTCCTCCATGGACCCTCTCCACCCTGCACCCCCAGACCTTTGCCAAATGATTATCTCTTTTCTAGTTATGATCATACAAATGAAACATTTTTGAATTCTGTTTTTTAATATGTTTTACCGTATCACAAATACTCCGCATACACAGTGTTGATGACTGCTTTTCATTTGGGCAAGTCCTTACTTTCCTTTCCATCCCCTGCCTCACCCTGTCATTCTCTCCTACCTTCCTGTCTCCACGATCCTCAGACATCATTTCATACAGAATGCCGGGTGCAGGAAAGGGGGTCCGAACATGAAGGGGCTGTTTCCAATCAAACCTGTGAACTGTCACAGAACAAGTATCAATATTAAGGATGAGTCTACTATTCCCAGCCTGGTCTGTAGCAGCTCAAATGTAAAAATTACTTTATTAAAATAATTTCTTCTTACTCATCACATGCAATAGTCAAAGTAAATAAAAATATGTCATCTAAAGAAAAAAGGCACCTTTATCCTACATTTCATTCCCTAGGGATAGGCTCCTTTAGTCATCTGCACAGCCTTCCAGACTTTTAAAAATACTCATACAAACACATGTGAACATTGTGTTTGTACTTCATTGTATAGATGTGCCATCGCTTATTTAACCATTCTTTGAGTAATGGACACTCGGGTTATCTATTGCTTTTTGTTATATTAAATTGTGCTGCAATTGGCATTCAATCCTGATGGATGTATCTTTGCCCACTTGCATTTCTAACAATAACAACACAACAAAACGTTCCAGAGGTAGAATGGCTTGGTCAACAGTTAGAGATGATTTTGTTTTGCTGGAAGGTGGCGCTCTCTCTCTTACGGTTCTCTCAGCGGATCTCCCACTGGCCACGGATGTGAGTTTCCATTTCTTCACACCCTTGTCTTCTCAACTGGTGGGGATTGCTAAATCTGGGGCACAATATCTCAAGATCCCTGTCCCCATTGTTTAATACATCCTGCATGCTCACCTTTCTCTGACTCACCAAGTAAACAATTACTCTAGGAGAGGCAGAGGGCAGGAGAGAATAGAGGACCAAGATGACAAAAGCATTTGGTCACCTTCCGCCTGGTTTCACAGTTTGCCACACCGGGTTTGTGAGTAAGCAGGTTAAAAACTTGACAGGGCGGCTAAAGAAGGTAGTAATGTCTCGCCTTCCGGATGCTTTTGCTCTCCAATTATTTTTATTGTGCTAAGACACACATAATAAAACATTTGCTATCTTAAACATTTTTAAGTGTCCAATTCACGGGAGTTAAGCACATTCATATTGTCATCCAACCATCACCACACCCACCTCCAGAATTTATAATCTTGCAAAAGTAAACTCTATACACACTAAACAATCCTTCCCCATTGCTCCTTCCCCTCAAAGCCCGACAACCACTCTTCTACTTCCCATCTCTATGAATTTGACTGTCCTAGATACCTCAGGTGAGTGAAATCATGCGGTAGTTGTCTTTTTGTGATTGGCGTATTTCACTTAGCATAATGTCCTCAGGGTCCATCTATTCAGTAGCATGTTAGAATTTCATTTTTAAGGCTGAATAATAATCCATTGTATGTACTAGTTGCCGTGGTCGGCAAACTGTGGCTCGCGAGCCACATGCGGCTTTTTGGCCCCTTGAGTGTGGCTCTTCCTAAGCCTTAGGAGTACCCTAATTAAGTTAATAACAATGTACCTACCTATATAGTTTAAGTTTAAAAAATTTGGCTCTCAAAAGAAATTTCAATCGTTGTACTCTTGATATTTGGCTCTGTTGACTAATGAGTTTGCCGACCACTGTTACGTGTATACCATATATTGCTTACCATTCACCCATTGGTGGACAGTAGGATTGCGTCTATGTTTTAGCTGTCCTGAATAATGCTGCCACGAATATATATGTACAAACACCTCTTTGAGATCCATTTTCAATTCTTTAGCTGCACACCCCGAAGTGGAATTGCTGGATCATATGGTAAATCTATTAATTTTTTTGAGTAACTTTCATACTATTTTTCATAGCAGCGATACCATTTTACATTCCTACCAATAATACACAAAAGCTCCAACTTCTCTGCATCCCTGTCAACACTTACAATTTCCTATTTTTAAAAAATAAAATATACAGCCATCCTGACTGGTGTGAGGTGGGTCTGGAGGCCTTTGGAGCTGCAGCATTGCCTTTTTGGAGAGAACCAGCTGAAGTCTACACAAGCGTCACCTCAAAGATGCTCACAGTAGCAACCCTCCAGCTCTCTGGGGCCGAGAGGCTTGGGTGGAGGAAGAGGTGATGAACTGATACCACTGCACTAACTCAGCTACCCAAATGCACTAACCTCTAACTACTCAGCATGTTGATGTTGAAGAAGGAGTGGGAACAAATGCCAAGGAAAGAGAAATAGCCCTTTCTAGCTGCTCCCCGGGGAACGCTCTCATAGCACATTCTTCGCATTTACCACAGTGAAATGAAGCATTTAGTTGGGTGACTTCGTTTATTTCTTTTCCTTTCAACTACAGGATTCCTGAGGGCAGGAGCTGGGTCTGTCTGGCTCATGGGTGGGGTGTTCCCATTGCACAGTCTCCAGTACGAAGTAGGTGCTTGATAGCCATCTGGTAAACCTACTCACACAGCATGCCTCCTGCTTCCTCCTTCCTGGATGCCTTAAGGGCCAACATCACAGGGTAGAAACTCATACCAATGACAGTGAACAATAGACTGGAGCAGTTCTAGGTTCACAGTAAAATTGAGCAGAGTCCCATGTACCTGCTGTCCCCACCTGGCACAGCCTCCCCCACTGTCCTTATCCTGCACCAGAGGGGGCGTCTGTTACAATGAATGAACTACACGGACATGCTGTTACCACCCAAGGGCCACACGGTAGCTTGCATTAGGGTTCTCCGTGGTGGTCTACCTTCTGTGGGCTGGACAAATGTATAATGACAGGTATCTGCCATGCAGTATCAGAGTAGTTTCACCGCCTTTAGAAAAACAATGCTTTAAAAAGTTGTTTTAAAATATCTTTTATTGTTTAGCATTAAGAATTGTTTAAAAGTTTGAGAAGAAGAAAAGAACATGTTTGCCAGCTGTAGGGGAAAGGCTTAACTGGGTCCAGGAGGCCGAGCACTGCAGATCACCAAGCCCCCCCCCCCCCCTCCACCCTGGCCGGTGAAAGCAGTCCCCCGAGAGTGCCTGCCCGCTGGCGGGGTGGCAGTGGCCAGCACGGAACCAGGGGCCTGCGCAGGAGCCAGCGTAGCTCGGGCAACCAGGCTTTCATTAGCTGTCAAGGGTCACGGGGCTCAGAGGGCCAGCGAGTGTTTTCTTTCTCGGCGTGGACAAAGGCAGGCAGCGGAAGAGGGCCAGGCTCTGAAATGACATCTCGATGCCAAGATTTTCTTATAAGCACTGGCTGAAGTGGCTTGCCTAAGCCTCTTAATGAGGGACTTAATCCGCCAGCAGGTGAAAAGGACCAAGGGCTTTTTCCATGGACAGCATTGCCAAACTCTAAGGTTAAGCACGCGGTCCCCAGGCTATTCGTTTTCTGCCAACGTAAGAATGAATTGCAATTAATATGAGGGAATGAAAACCCAGGTTAGATTAAGAAATAATTAAAAACAGTTTAAGGGAATCAGGAAGTTATGTGAAGTGTACCTAAGTCGCTCTTTTCATTAAGTTTTGTTTCAAACGGAGGCAAGGCAAGACTAAGTGACAAGGTCAGAGAGCTACGCCTGGACCTGTGGGTTGCAATCAGAATTGCCTGACCTCGGGGAATATGCTCTCTCCAATACTTCCTGTCTGAACCTGACATGACAAAGAGTAGTGTGATGTGTACGATTTTTTAAGGGAGAGATTTAGAATTTAGGCCTAAAGCTAATGTGTTCATTTGGGAAGCACTGAAGTGCAAGTATCTTATCAGACCCGGTCAGGACATTTGCGGGAATTTTAAATTCTGAGAAGAGATTCTAATTTAGAGACCACACTCCACCTGGTGGCAATTTACCTAAACTGCAAATACCTTTTCCCTTTTTCCTTTCTCTGCTTTTACTGGATCCTCTTTCTTGAGCGTGTTTTTTGGATTTCTCTCCTTTTGCTGCTCAGTAAACAGCAGAGTTTCTTCAGATTCTTGGCCCTCTTATTGTACTTACTGCCTATAGTGATGGGGAATTCATCTACTCTTGAGATTCAAATACTATTTCGGTGCTGATAACCCTCAAGTCTTCATCTCCAATGAGAGTCTCTCTCCCGATCCCCAGCCAGGGCACCACATACGTTTGGACAGTCTGGGCGGGCCCTTCCATGGGAGGCCAGTCTTATTGCAGGCCATGCCATTGGCGCCCCACAGCAGCCTTTCTTTTTAAAATATTTTTATTGATTTCAGAGAGGAAGGGAGCAGGAGAGAGAGAAATATCAATGATGAGAATCATTGATCGGCCACCTCCTGCACGCCCCCTCCTGGGCATCGAGCCCACAACCCTGGCATGTGCCCTTGACCAGAATTGAACCTGGGACCCTTCAGTCCGCAGGCTGACGCTCTATCCACTGAGCCAAACAGGCTAGGGCCACAGCATCCTTTCTTTAGGATCCCAAACTGAACCCAACTATTTATTTTTTAGGATTTCCATATCAAGGGGTGATACACCCTTTGTTCCTTTGTCATCCTGGACTCTTTTCCTGACCACCACCCCATCTGCTTGATGACCAAGCCTGTGATCCCACTACCTGATAACGCTGTGACTGTGTGCTCGTCTCCACCTCAGCTTTCTTACCTTAGCTCAAGCCTATCTTTAATCTCATCTCTATGCTGCTGTCAGAATAAACTTTCTGGGGTGTATATTTGGTTCTGTCATTTTTCTGTTGAAAACCCTACAATTGTTTCTCATCACCTCAGAGTTAAATGTAAGTTCTGTATAGTGGCTTACAAAGTCTTCCAGGACTGGGCCTTGATTTCCCTCCCAGTTCCCTTCTTTGCCTTTTGCTAGACCCCCTGCTTCACTCATTTTTTTGAAAGTGGTCCTCCAAGTGAAACACACTCACTCTCAACCCCAGAGCCTTTGCTCACCCACTCTTCTCAGTATATTCTTCTTCCTCCTTTTTGCCTGGCTCACCCTGATTGGTCCTTTAGGGCTTGGCTGAGCCATCACCTCCTTCTGGACATCCTCATTGACCTCCCAAAGCTGGGTTAGAAGCTCTTCTATACTTCCAGAGGCCACTACTGTCCATTTACAAAGCCTTTAGCTGCTCATTCCCTGCCCCCCACATTAGATTTATCTCCTTTAAGGCCATGGACTTCTTCTTCACAACTGTATTCATAGCACTTAGTATCCATCCGGGCACACAGTAGGTGGTCAATAGATTTTTCTGGAGTGACCAAATAAAGTAAAAGAAGAAAAGAAAGCATCATGAACGTTCCTTTGCAATTCTAAATCTTCAAGTGATGGCAAATGCCTGCAGTGTTATCAGAAGGCACCAAGTATGCAGGCTGGGCTCTTCTCCCAGAGCCGTCACAGGGTCTCATGCAGGGTGGACTAGCCTGCTCCGTGGCTAATGGCCTAGAAGACATAGGCTGAGTTTCAGGATGGGAAAGTCCTCTCCACTGAAACATCTTTTTTTCAGCCACACATCTGAAATTCTTATGTAGAAAAGTCATTCTTCTAGCTTAACGATTAACTTTCAGTTCAACTGGAACAGCCTTTATCCCCATGCCCACACACTGAAAACAATCAATTACACTCTAATGTGAACTAGTCTCAAATATTCTTGCAAGAGGCAGTTATAACAGGGAGGGAGCAAGAATTTAGGGCACATGATAGGGGGAAGAGGGATCATTTTAAAGTTAGAAGAATTGTTCAAAACTAAGAGGCCAAAGCAATAGAGTCAAAGCTTGAATATTTGATACAATTGTGTGGATTGGCCTTTGTGCGTGTATCATTGAAAATCCATCAGCTCTACAGCATGTCCTTGGCTTCTAGACAAATCAATTCTCCTGATACCCAGAGAGAAACAAACAGAATGAGTTAGCAATACTGTTTAAGATGGTATGATGCTTAGCGCAAGAAATAGTATGGACTACAGAATCAATTGATTGCTCTAAAATTGTCACTGTTAAAATGACATGTTAAAAAGACAATTTGAAATTCATAAAATTAAAATTACTTTTAAAGATATAGAAACAATGAAATCAAAAGGCTAAAGATTTTTTTTTTTGCCAAAAGCTAAATTCAGATAATTATTTTTAATAGTTTTCATGAAAATCACATTGAAAGTCATGGTTTTTAAAAACTATATTTAAGTCAGCTGTGTATGTAGAGAATGGTGTTTCAGATATTGTAGCTTGATTGCTTCCACATTCCTGAAAGAATTCCTAAAACTCAAGAAACCATTCTGTGGTAAGGGCAAAGCCATGCCAAGTGCTATTCTTTATGTATAGGACTTCTGGCTACTCTAGACTCCATGAGAGATGGACTTGCTTAGGGCAAAAGTAATGATTCTTAATATAACCTTTCTATTAGTTTTAGTTTAATGCACAAGAAGGCATACCTCACTTCTGTAACAGTAAGAAAGAGAAAAATATATCCATGGGTGGATGTCACCAGTAAATGACTTTGGCTAAATAAGGCACAAATGATCTGAAGGACACACATCAGAATGGGCCTTTGAGTGGCCCAAGGATGGAGAGGAATGCATGACTGTCAATGCCGGTTTCTGCCTGATCCCCGAAGGCCAGGCTGAGGGACCCCACC
>NW_005353629.1:352871-364466 GCF_000412655.1 Myotis brandtii | reverse complement strand
TTTTTTTTTTGCCAAAAGCTAAATTCAGATAATTATTTTTAATAGTTTTCATGAAAATCACATTGAAAGTCATGGTTTTTAAAAACTATATTTAAGTCAGCTGTGTATGTAGAGAATGGTGTTTCAGATATTGTAGCTTGATTGCTTCCACATTCCTGAAAGAATTCCTAAAACTCAAGAAACCATTCTGTGGTAAGGGCAAAGCCATGCCAAGTGCTATTCTTTATGTATAGGACTTCTGGCTACTCTAGACTCCATGAGAGATGGACTTGCTTAGGGCAAAAGTAATGATTCTTAATATAACCTTTCTATTAGTTTTAGTTTAATGCACAAGAAGGCATACCTCACTTCTGTAACAGTAAGAAAGAGAAAAATATATCCATGGGTGGATGTCACCAGTAAATGACTTTGGCTAAATAAGGCACAAATGATCTGAAGGACACACATCAGAATGGGCCTTTGAGTGGCCCAAGGATGGAGAGGAATGCATGACTGTCAATGCCGGTTTCTGCCTGATCCCCGAAGGCCAGGCTGAGGGACCCCACCGGTGCACGAATCCGTGCACCCGGCCTCTAGTGTATTATAAAATTTGACAATTATTAAATGTGAAACGTAAAGTCTGTTGAAAATGCATCTGATATTGTGATGGATCAAGCTGTGTTTTCCCCTATCAGTTTATGAATCTAGTGATGAATATTATTGATCACTAGAACATGACAGAGTTCAACTTCAAGTTTCTCTCTCTCCTGTTTTCTCCCTTCTCTTTTCCTCTCCCCTACTCTGCCTCCTCCCTGCCTCTCCTCTCCTCTCTTCCTTTCTTTCTTAATCTAGATGTAGGTACTGGAAAAATTTGCTGACAAAGTTGGTGAGAAGGGAAATCATTTTGATATAGGAATAGCACTTAGTTATTGGAAGTTCTAAGCCGCATGCCAAAAGAATACAGTAATCTATAGTAAAAAATATTTTTAATTATTTAACATCTGATGACTTCATAATGATAATTAATTTTGTAAAAGACAAGAATTGAAAACTATCTGATTTGCAGAAGGATCTGGGCAATATATTAAAAAGACTTTAATATAATTTATCAGTTATGCCTATTAATTTTTAACTTAGAGATCTCTTGTTTACGGAGCCAAACTTATATAAAACTAGGATAAAAAAGAACTCTGTAAAATTGGACTTTTGTACTTCAGGAATTTACCCATCATTTCTGAACACAGATCTAGATATCAATGCCAAATTTAAACTATCTAGGGAGTCATCTTAACATTTTTAAAGTTATGATACTTAAGAATTATTGTGTATAAATAAATTCTAACTATTTCATGATGAAATATAATTTTTATAACTATATATTTGACATAATCAAAATAGATTTGAATTTGCAAAAGAGGAACCTGTGCAAATGAAATAAAACTGGCTTTCTAGAATTTAAGATATTATACCCTAGAATACACTTTAGAAACATTTTGTCTGACATCTACATGTAAGAGGATGGTATGTTTTTAAGACTATAGGTTTATATTTTTGTAAAAATTGTCACAAAAAACTATATGACCGATATTAATTGTAGGGTATATAAATGACACATTAAATTAAAAGATGCATCAAATTAAGAGATGAATTAAATATTATGCCTAAATGCATGATTTATGGTAGAAATCTATAACATAATCTATTTTTAATTCAGCTTTAAAGTTTATGGAATAAATGAACATAGGCAAATGCAGATAAGTGAGAGGTTGGTGCCCTAGTTAAAAATGAATATGTGTTTACAGCAGCTAATGTAATGCGAAGGTTAATGTAAAACAAAGGTTAATGCACTGCTTTCTCTACCTGGGTAAATAACATAAGAACACATAAGACATTAATTTACCTATTCCCTCTAGATCCCTTTTACTTAAAGATATACTGCCATGTAATAGGAAAACCCGGGAATTTTCCCTTCTCTTAGAATCGTGCAGAACATGCAACCGAGACACTCCGAACTGTGTTTCCTCCAGCAGCACTCCTCCCATTTCTACCCCTGACCCTCCCTCAGAAGTGCTCCGTCGGGGGTGAAGGTGGTGAGACGGTGAAAGGAAACTGTCCTCAGGCCTGCCTCCCCATCCGGTACCTGAGTGTGATGCATGAGGGAGGCCGCGCCTCCATCCATGCTTGGAATCTTCCTGTTCTCTGGCCTCCTGGGAGTTTTCCCACCAGAGCTCCATTCACAATGGTGCCAGGTAAGACTTTCACTCTGGAAGTAAAGCCCTGCAGGGCAGGGCAACTGTGAAGGGAGGCGGGGGCAGGAGAACCAGGGCAACCCTCTCGGGTTCTCAGGCAGGTCAGCTGGAGAAAAACACACAGCTGGAAGTTGAGGGTATGGAATCTATTTCCTATAACTGTCCTGACCCGTGGACACCGCGGAAAGGCTGCCTGTCCCGAGGAGTCTCTCTCCTTAGTTGGATGCCTGAGGTACCTGGCATCCTTAGCTGCTCTGCGGTTGCTTCCTGCACCCTGGATGCACCCCAGGGCCAATACCTAGAGCAGTGGTTCTCAGCCTTCCTAATGCCGCGACCCTTTAATACAGTTCCTCATGTTGTGGTGACCCCCAATTTCATTGTTACAAATTGAGCATAATTAAAGCATAGTGATTCATCACAAAAACAATATGTAATTATATATGTGTTTTCCGATGGTCTTAGGCGACCCCTGTGAAAGGGTCGTTCGACCCCCAAAGGGGTCGCGACCCACAGGTTGAGAACCGCTGACCTAGAGGGCCGACTCCATTGCCAGCAGTGGGCGCCTGGGGACCTGGGCAGGAAGAAGGTGGCTGGACTGTGGAGGTCACTTTCCTTATAGGGCAGAATGTTCTGGAATTGGTAAGTGAGTAAAAGCAGATACCCTTGTCTTCATGCTCAACGGTATGGCATTTGCACACTGGTTCCCATTTGTTCTTGGAACTTGTTTCTCAGACAATTGCAGGAGGTTATTCCCCAAAGTCAATGAAACAGAAATGTTCTTTGTCAGCAGG
Organism: Myotis brandtii; assembly: GCF_000412655.1. NCBI lineage: Eukaryota > Metazoa > Chordata > Mammalia > Chiroptera > Vespertilionidae > Myotis > Myotis brandtii. The sequence goes on along the minus strand of NW_005353629.1, from coordinate 361,447 downwards.
AGAGTCTGACTAGATGTGCTCTCATTACAGCCATTGGGAGCATTTCCCCTGATCCTCACAATATATTATTACATTTCCAACGGCATTAAGAGATAAGTCTTTAGTCACGGAATTCTAGTAGGAGGGGGGAAAAAAAGTAGTTTGGGTTATTTCCATTATTATTGTTGTTAAAATGTGAATCATGCCCTTCAGTTGATGAATTCTCATTGAAGCTTCGATGAAAGGGGAAGAGGAAATAACATAAATGATAGCTATAATTAATTTTATACTAAGCTTCTTTGATGAAATTAATATTGTCAGATGGAAATGTAATTTAAGCAAAATATGCTTATATGCTCATGTAAGCTGAGCTACACATTTGGACCTTAAGAAAAAAACCAGTCTTGCATTTCATAGAACTGCTTATAAAATGATTTAGCTTAATTGTTTGTACAGCTTTCCAGACATTATAGCTCTTTAAAAGGAATAAGGGCACGTGAGATGAAAGGGGGAAAGACAAAGGGTCATCTTAAATATGCTTCGGTTTGAAAAAAAACTATACTATTGCAGGATACTTATAATTTGCAAAGAAACTAGTTTTTAACATATATGTCAATAGAGTCTGGCAGTAGTTTTCTGTTTACAGAGAAAACTCTGGCAATTGAAATCTAAACTAAAATAAATTATGTTGACTTGTTAAGTACACTTCAAAACATATTGACCTAAAAGGTCAGCAAATGTTAGTGAAAAATATATCAGTCAATATTCATTGCATGCCTGAGTTCTTCGTCTTTATATGACATTTCAAGCAATTTTCATAACTGGTCAGGAAACAGCAAAAAATAAGAACCATCAAGACAGCTCACTGATTTCAGATAAAATCTTCCATGTTCTTAAAAAAACCTCCCCTCAAGCATCATAAACTGGCATTGATTACGATTCTGGAAATATCTACAACTTGTTTCTTAATATGAAAGTAAACATTATGTAATTAATAATAAAAATTCAAAATATCAGTCAATCGTTACTATGTCTTCCCTAAAGAGTCTACTCCCAGTAGACAGTCAATACGGTATTTATTAAATCAGCTAATTATGAGAGTTCAGGGCTCAGACACGGGAACTCAGAAACTCCTGTTGATGTGCCATGGGGAGGGTGGGCACCGCTAAGGTCAGCGTTCTCCCTACACATTATTAAGCTGTATCCGTTCATTTTAATCATTGTTTACTTAATTATTTTATGTATTTTTAGACAGGTAATTATATCGTCTGCATGATGATACTATTGTCTCCTCAGAAATAAACATTGGAATATGAGGGTGCAGCAAGTGTGGGATGCAAATATTGCTAACACTTCTATTATTGTTAATACTCCATTAATGATTGTTAATAATTAATACTTGATAATTTATTAATAACTCATTAATTATTGCATAGTTTCCTATGCTTTGGGACAATTTAAATAATATAGGGATTATGGTTTTTTAAATAAAAACATTGGTAGAAATTACCTATAAAGTCAGCCAAGACTTATGCATTTTGAGGGAATAAAAATGTGACTGACTTAACATTTCTTCTCTGTTGATCTATGGAGCATTATGGCCCGTTTCAAGTTGTTGGTTTGTATTTTCTTTAAAAATGGTGTCTTTTATGTAAATTTTCAAATTTTCTGTATGTACCTGTGCATCTCCCTTTGTAATTTTAAACTTTTCTTTATATCTATACCTATTTATCCTTTCTTATTTGTATTGTTTTTTTCTACTTGTATTTTCTTTCTTTTTTCCTTAATAATGCAAATATATTTGTAAAAGGTATACATAACTTCTCTTTTCAAAGAACCCGCTTTCGATATTTTTGATCGTTTACTTTTTAAAAAGTCCATATTATTAATTTACCTCTTTACTATTAATCCCTTCCTTTTACTTTCTGGAGGGTTATTTTGTGATTCTCTTTCTAATTTTTTAGACTGAATATTTAATTTATTTATTTTCAACTCTTATTTTCTAACAAACTTATGTAAGTCTGTACATTGTTCTCTTTGTCCCCACCCTACACGTTGGGATCTGTAGTGTTTTTATTTTGTTAATATCTAAATAAATTGCAGTTCAGTTTTGATTTCCTCTTTTATCTAAGAATTATTTAGACTTGGTTTGACATTGTATAAGTGATTGAGTTTGTGCGGTAAAAGACGTGGCTCCTAGGACTCATGTAATTCCTATTTGGGTGAGTTGTTTTTTATACAGGGAGGGGCTGTGGGAAGCTGCCTATTGTCTTCACTAGCAGAGAGGTGTGGACAAGGAACCCGGAAGGCTGGTGACCCTTGAAGCCCTGGCAAAGGTCAGAGCTATGCACCCACTGTTAGTCCAGACAATGGTAGCTGAAGCAACTTCCCCATTTATTATTATGTAAATCCTTGCTGATGGGCTAGTCTGCCTGTTACTGGAAATTGCCTGCCTAAGGGCTATGGGTGTATCCCAAACCAATAAAAGGTTGGCCCGGCCTAGCATCAGTGGAAGTCCTTCCCCTTGAGTTGGACTTGCCCGCCTGGTCCCCCAATATTTCCAAATTATTATTTCTTGTCTTATCTCTTTCATTTGCGTGCGGCCTTCTTCCAGATCCTGAACCCTGAACCACGCGGGACATGGGGGGAAACAAACAAACAAACATACAACTCTACACAAGGGGCAAAAGTAGGATTATAGTTATTTGTATGGAAAATAACACAATAATTAATGAATAATAATACAAGAATAAAATCTGTGTTTCGCATACTCACAGCTGTAAACCTATTTTCTCCTCACTCTGTATTTGTCAACTAAGAACATTATTTGATTATGGTAAAAATATTTAATATGAGATCTCCCCGTCTTACAAACGTTAAGTATATAAGACAGTGCTATTAAATACAGGTGTGATATTGTCCCCAGTAATGACAAGAGACCTGACTACAGTATGTCAGGCCACCAGAGACATTTCCCAAAGCATGCTGGGAGAGGCTCCTCAGGAACCCAGCTCCTCGCAGGGGTAGAATCCGAGCCCATGGTAACTCTACTATTGTGGGGGACAGATGGAAATATGGACAATGAAGAGTAGTGTTCATATGCAGGGGAAGTAAAGACAGCCTTACACACAGTAACAGGAAGGCCAAAGCCAGGCTGTCTGAAATATGGCAGAAAAGGCAGAAATGGTGGCTTGGTAGCTGGATCGGACCAGCCAGGTAGCTGGGCGGTTTAAAAAGTAAAGTAGCTTAGTGATAACCATAAGCAGGAAATATTGGCCCTGCAGAAATGTTCCTTTTTTAAAACTTAACGTTGTCAAATTCAGACTAACAAAATCGAGTCAGTACATCTTTGCCAATGATACCCTTCTAACAAACACAGTTTCTGTTTTCAGTCTTTTAGGCTGAAAGAGACAACATTCAGGTCAGTTTCTACCTTAAGAAGACCTGACACATTTAATGCAGAAGCGTAAGTACACAGAAAGTGTGGTCATGCTGTAGAAAACGGTTCGTTTTTAAAGCACTTTAAGTACCTCCCTTGTGTTTAGTGACAAACCATGCAGACTTCTGAGCTCAGGTGGGTCCAGAGCTGCCCACCTGCTAGGCCGTTTGGCCACTTTGATCCTTAGTGTCTTGATTTGAAAAATGGGGATGGTGATCACCTCCCTGCAGGACGGCCACTTTGAGACCACAGGCGAGGGGATTCAGTTCACCAGAGTTATCCCCGTTCCTTACTCATGGACTCCTTCCCCGCAAGTCTTGGGGCTTCTTTGTGCATTAAGGTTTGTGATCACCTGCCTAGAGATGGTTACAGGAGAACATCAAGTTTATGTGCCGCTGAAAAATACAGAACGGAATGTGAAGGGACCAGGGCGACAGTGTTAGCTCACTGTGCCTCCTCGGACAACTCACCTAACCTCTAGGCTTCAGTTCCTTCATCTTTTATTGACCTCAGAGAGGGAGAGAGATACAAACATAGACGATGAGTGAGAATCATCAACCGGCTGCCTCCTGCACGCCCCCCACTGGGGTTGGAGCCTGCAACCTGGGCATGTGCCCTGACCTGGAATCAACATCGCCTCCTGGTTCACAGGTTGGCGCTCTATTTTTTAATTCTATGTTTCCTCCTGTCCCGTATTCCATTGCTCCGTTCAGTCTCATTGCCTGAGCTTGCTTGGTTGGTGTTTGCATGTGTTTTGCATGAAGGGATTTGAACAGAAAACATTTCATGGCCTCGCAGGCCGTCCTGAGGGTCGCCTCCTGTGCTTTGTGATTGTGTTTGCACTGGTCTCAGGGGATCTGCTTCAGCGTGAGCCCCGCAGCCCCGCCAGGGGAGGCCTGGAACTTTACTCTCAGGGCTAGGATGGCTGCTCAAGTGGAGACAGGCGGTGCTTCAGTTTGTCTGAGAAAAGCCCCCCGCCCCATTACAGCTGCATCACAATCAAACTACAGGCATGCCTGCAGCTGCGAGGAAGGCTCCTAGTCCGTGTGGAGCAAACCGACAGGAGGCAAATGCTGCAGACCAAGAGGCAGAGGCAGAGGCAGAGGCAGAGGCAGAGGCAGAGGCAGAGGCAGAGGCGGGGAAGCGCCAGGGACACGCACTTTAGAAAAGATGCCCAGCGGCTGCGCCCCGAGCTGAGCGCCAGGTCCCTTCGTGCGGATGCGGAGCCGATTGCGTGGCCAGGAAACTGGAGAGGATTAGCAAGAGGAAGCAGCTGCTGTCCAGGGGTGCTGGCTGCTCAGCACCGCGCCTTTCTGAAGCGCTGCAGCAGCGCGGCCCTGCAGATGCTGGGGAGAAATTGCTCAGGGCTTTGGGGGTGGGCTGGTCCGAATCTCTCCGGCCTCAGGTCTCCCCGCCTCAGCCTCAGTGGATCTGACCCACGGCTGACAGATTCATCTCCCCAAACTCTGCAGGCACCGGCCTCGCCTGTCTGGCTGCTCAGCACCGCGCCTTTCTGAAGCGCTGCAGCAGCGCGGCCCTGCAGATGCTGGGGAGAAATTGCTCAGGGCTTTGGGGGTGGGCTGGTCCGAATCTCTCCGGCCTCAGGTCTCCCCGCCTCAGCCTCAGTGGATCTGACCCAAGGCTGACAGATTCATCTCCCCAAACTCTGCAGGCACCGGCCTCACCTGTCTCAGGAGCCCTCAGCAAGCCACCTCATCTAGGCCCGGGCTCCCAGCCTCGCGGAGCAATCGGACTCCTTTCCATGTTAGAAAAGGAACGGCCCACGGCATTTGTAGAACTAGTCCATCGTGCTTTAAGTGAATTTGTCTTTCAGGATTTTTGACAGCATCTGTGCACGTTGACACCTGGGAGAGAGGGTTTATCCCATTGTCTCATCGGGATCGCCTCTGGATTCCGGGACCCCGTGTCTTAGTGACTCCAGGGTCCCAGGAACTCAGGGTGGGAAGCATGCACCTAGAGCAGCGGTTCTCAACCTGTGGGTCGAGACCCCTTTGGGGGTCGAACGACCCTTTCACAGGGGTCGCCTTAGACCATCGGAAAACACATATATAATTACATATTGTTTTTGTGATTCATCACTATGCTTTCATTATGTTCAATTTGTAACAATGAAAATACATCCTGCATATCAGATATTTACATGACGATTCATCACAGTAGCAAAATTACAGTTATGAAGTAGCAACGAAAATAATTTTATGGTTGGGGGTCACCACAACATGAGGAACTGTATTAAAGGGTTTCGGCATTGGGAAGGTTGAGAACCACTGGCCTAGAGGATGTACGCCGAGCACCCCAGGATGCTTCCTGGGCAGAAGTCTCGGGTTCCCTGGCTCTCCCAGGGCACGTGGCTTTCCGGGTGCGCACTCTCCTGTCCTTCTCTGTAGCTTCCCGGACACTCTCCAGACATGTTTTTCCAATTGCCCCCTTTTCAAAGACCCTTCTTACAGGCCCCAAAGATGCTCAAGAATCAAGTAATGTAAGATATCCTCCTAATCCTGAATCTGCTCCCGAGTGCCTCGCTGGCCAGTGCTGTTTTCTGCCGTCACAGCCACGCCCCTGGCCAGCAGACACTCGGCCACACGGTGGTCTCACAGCCACTCCTCACTTGACACTCACTGTCTCCAATTAGACAGTCTAGCACTTAGAGTGGTGCCGAAGTCATCCGTCTACTGTCCTGATCATACATGTAACGCACAAAAACTCTGTCAATGACAGAGGCCAGAAATAAAGAGTCTTAAGGAAGCAAGCAAGCAAGCAAACAAAAAGCCTTACTGGTGATATAATTTGTAAGGAAAAACAAGGAGCTTGCTTGGTCATGACTCCTCTGCACTCTCTACCTGGTGCCCTTGGGGACTTTTGCCTGCAGGGTTCCTGCATCTTATTTTAATCTATTTTCCCAAAGCACCTTTTCTTCAGCCTCTAATGATGGCCATTTTGAGAAACTGAAGCCACTTACTACTTACTTACTATTTAAAAACAGCCTTTAAATGGCCAAAGCTTATTTCCCATAAAGACATTTCATTTTGGCAAAAGAAAAACAACAAAGTGATTGTCTTTTGATTTTTTTTTTGCTTTAAATAGTAAGTACAACCGTGTCATTGTTCCTGGCACGTAGTAGGTACCCAATATGTATTTATAAATTGTGAAATGGCAATTGATCAACAATGATTCTTTCAGTTCCTGTTTCTTCATTTTGTTTATTGGTTATTCAGCCGATGACTATCAATTATATAGCAGAGTATCAGTAACAAACGTGCTATATACATGGCCATGAGCCTCAGGGATCAACACAACATGAGGAACTGTATGAAAGGGTCGCGGCCTTAGGAAGGTTGAGAACCACTGGCCTAGAGGATGTACGCTGAGCACCCCAGGATGCTTCCTGGGCAGACAGATGAGCAGTGGACAACTGTCCTACAGGGAGGCAAGAGTTCTGATAGAGGAAGGGCAGCGGCTGTGCAAGCACTTGGGAAAGTCTCTTATGGGATAGGAGAGAACTCACAAAGAAGGCTTCCTGGAGGAAGTGCCATCTACGCTCAAACGTGGAAAAGGAGTAGGCATGTATTTATGTTTAATTTGGAATGGCAGTCTCCAGAGCGCTACTACAGAGTTGAGTTGTTATGCCTAGAAAAGCCTTCGCGATGTTGCTGGCTGTTGGAAGAGAAGGTGGTGTAGCGATGACTCGAGATTGCCTGTGATGAGGAGTACTCATTCTGATATTGGAAACACAAACTTACAGACTGGAATTTAAGAATGCAATTGCCAAGAATACCAAGAAAAAAATTACTTTCTTATAAACATCCCTGAAAAAAAAAAGATCTCCTCTCTTCTTCATGCAATTTGTGAATTAAAAGCAATTTCATTGAATTTAAGAATGCAATTGCCAAGAATACCAAGAAAAAAATTACTTTCTTATAAACATCCCTGAAAAAAAAAAGATCTCCTCTCTTATTCATGCAATTTGTGATTTAAAAGCAATTTCATCGTTTTAAATAAAAATGTTCAATAAATATTTGTTGAAGGAGCAAATCCTGTCTTCTCTAGCTCCTTAATATTTCCCAGCGTGTGAATCTATGTCATCCTTCTAAAGTTTTCATTAGAACCCTACCAGGAGACACTCTCATGTGGTCACACATGAAAGGGGCATAAAGAACTGTCATGACACGCCACCGGGTGTGTCTCCCATCCATGCTCCCCTCTAGCCCACTGCCAGCCTCCAGGGGTCCCCCTGCTGGCCCTCGCCTCAGGACATTGGACGCACACCCTCGCTCTGTGACGCCCATTGCCCTCCTCCACCCCAGTCCTCACAGATCTTTTCCTGCTCACCACTCATCTCTCCAAGGCTGGGTTTGCTCTCCATGTATCCAGCTACCCCCGAGAACCCCGTGCGATCCCTTCACCACAGCCCTTAATCCACTGCATGGGAACAAGCCATTTGTTTCTTTCCTTCATTAGAGTGAAAGCTCATTAGAGTAGGGACTGTGTCCTATTTATCATTGAACTCTCAGTGTGCCTGGCAGATAGCAGACACTCAATACATATTTAATGACTGAATAATAATTGGATAACAAGTTACGTTTTGATGGGGCTTTATTTACATGTGTCATCACTTTGGCCCCTCAGTACAACTCTAGTACCCAAGTGTTATGATTCTTATGTCACAGTGGGAACCTGGACACAAATAGGTTGAGGGACTTAGCCAAGTTTCGTAGCTACTTTATCTTCAGCTTCATTCCCAATTGAGATGTTTTCATGGGTAATTCAGGAAGCGGTTGCTTTTGGATATCTGGCTGTCTTGACTATGACATCTTATAGTAGTCAAGTGTTACTTCTTTCCCCAATATTCTAAGACTGTAAAGCGAATTACAATACTAGTTCTCTTGGGAATAGTCTTGAGTTATGCCTATTGTCAAAGGGGGAAGAATAGGAAAACCTTCTAAAATGAAACTATCCTCCACAAGCCTGTTCAAACCAAACAGTCCCAGTAAAATAAGATGGCGGTTAGATTTTGCTCAAAGTTAAATGTTACTTTAATGGCGAGCCACAAGCTATGAGAAGTAAGTTTTTTCTTTATTGATTAAGGTATTACATATGTGTCCTTATTCCCCCTTTGCCTCCTCCCCCCAGCCCCCCG
>NW_005353629.1:338412-352845 GCF_000412655.1 Myotis brandtii | reverse complement strand
CACCACTCAGGCCCTCACCCCCCTGGTGTCTGTGTCCATTGGTTAGGCTTATATGCACGCATATAAGTCCTTTGGTTGATCTGCTATGAGAAGTATTGAAAGATAAAGCAACTGCCTGCCTACTGAAATAAATATGTGCTCTCAATAATAATCAAACCAAAAAGAATCTGGGAAAACTATATACAGTTAGCTACTTTTATATTGATAAATCTAACTAAGGCAGAAACATTTGACCATGCTCCAGCTCAACATATTTTGCGTCAGAAATAGAACTATAGAGGATGGCAATTTTCTTTACTGTCCCCACCCTCACCCCACCCCCAACTCCTCTTCCTGAGTCCTGTGGACATTGCTATTCTCAGGGAGCTCCGGGCATCTGCTGTTTCTGAAGATGCTGCTGTGTGGTCCCTTTGTTTACTCCAGGTGCCCCTGACCCAATCTATCTGATCTCTGAGGCATTTTACAGATGATTGCTTAGGAAGGAATAACCCAAAGGACTCAATCTCACAAGCGAAGAAAGTGGATTTGCAAGCGCTTTACTTTGATAGCCAATGATGGTTTGGGGTCAGGGGACATTCTGTTGTCCTTTAATTTATATCATGTAAGTGACAGTTTGTCCTGAGTAGACACAAGGCAAGCCCTTTATAGGAATATGAACACCCTCTACTGAAATCAGGGCTAATCCAAGGTGGGCCATAATCTGGAGAGCCTCCTGGAAGCTGGAACCCGCGGGGGACTAAGGGGAGGGGGTAGCATTTTATAGATGGAGAAGTGGACCTATGTTCATAATGCATCAAGCCTGCAAAGCCTGGCTCTTAACAAGGCCCTGCACTGCTTTTCCTGATTTTCAGTTGTGCTCAATAAGTACTTGATAGATGAAAGAATAAATTGCTCTGACATTGAGATGGGAAACCTTTTTATAAATTGATTTTTAGAGAGAGAGGGAAGGAGAGGGAGAGAGAGAAACATTGATGCGAGAGTGGAGCATCTATTGGCTGCCCCCTGCATGTCCCCCACTGGGGATTGAGCCTGCAACCTGAGCAAGTACCCAGACCAGGAATTGAACCAGCAACCTCTTGGTGCACAGGACGACACCCAACCAGCTGAGTCACACCGGCCAGGGCAGGGTGGGAAACTTCTGGGGTGCCCATCTTACATTTGGGGAGACTGAGGCAGCACTGAGAGGAACTAAAGCCAGCCTCCCTGAGTCCTACTGGGGCACCCTTTTCATCACCCAATGCTTCCCTATGGATTGGACCTAGAGGCAATCATTTTAATTCAAAGTTCAAACATGTTAAAGAACTATCTTCCTACTTAATAAATAAAAACATAAATAATAACGAGAAAACGACCTAACATAAAAAAATTTCTAAACCTTTGCCCAAAGAATGGGGAACAGGATTAATGTGGTTGAGGGGTGATCCGTTCTCCATAAATACAGCAGGTGGCATTGCTTAGGCCCTTATATATCATGTTAATAACTTGAAAACAAGCTAAACTGCATATAAACTATTTCTTTTGTTTGCCATTTAGAAAGCCTGGAAAAGCGGCTCTCAGACAAAGACAGGCCACGTTCTCCCTGAGAGACTCGTGGAAACTGAAAAATAAGGCCTTTTAACATTTTGTGATATAACTGTTTTTCTTGGCTTAAGCGTAGGTTTTAAAAAATGGTGCTCATTGTTTTGCTTCTAGTTCTTTTATGCATGGACAGCTGCGCTGATGATGCATCCAGTTTGGGAGAATTTTCCAATTGAAAAAGTGCTCGGAGAAGTTTCAGCGCCATGAATCACCCGAACCTCATCTAAGCCCCATGAAGGCACGGGCTGTGAAAGGCAGTCACAGAGGAAGACGTATTGGGGCTGTGCTGCCTGATTCCACTAAATAGAAAAATATTTTGTAAAGACACGAGAGTCTCCGGCATCTGACGGAGTGGCCGGGACAAATGCCACCTTCCGTCAGGAAGGCGAACATGAGTGACCTGCTGCTCCCCCCCGCCCTCCGCCCTCCTCCCTTCGCGAGGGGCCGACCTGCAGGCCCAGTGGGGTTCATACATAAAATTCAAACCTCACGTCCTTTGGGGACACGTGGGAAAGCACTGCAGATGCCATGGGGCATCCCCCCAATTATTTCCTGATGACGCTGGGACACCCAGACAGGTTTTGATCAGGTGACTAAGTCAATCAACACACGTTTCCCGTGTGGAGGAAGCAGACTGCTCAGAACCGTGCTAATCCCAGCAGCAGCATTAGCACAGGCATTCCTTCCAGAGGGCCAGCTGCCTCCATCCTCAGCTGCCCGGGGAAGACCAGGAGCAGAGGGGACTGTGTGCCTGCTCTTGAAACCAGCAGTTAATTCCGAATAGAGTCCATGTTTTCCTTTCTCTCCATGATGACAGCGCAGTGAACATGCTTGCTGCCTGGGCCTGCCTCTTCCCTTCTTCCCTAGAGCCTGGCATTGCCTTACACAGTGGTCACGTTGGGACTAAGGCCCCTCCTCTGTGTCCCTGAGTCCCAGCCCGGGCAGGACCTAAGTGAGGTGGTGAGCTGCCAGCCTCGCAGCCCTCAGTGCAGAATGACACAGTGAAGGGCTTTACGTGTCCTTCTAGTTTCTCTGTTTCCAGTTTACAGAGGGAAATGTGAACAATGTGGCCTGTTATGTACGTGACCTGAGGACAGAATTGCAATCTTTCAAAGACATTTTTCTTCCCTCACCCCGCTCCCTCAGGTAAGCAAAGAGTGGTGTCCTGGGATAATTTTACAAGATGCCTAGTGACTTCTCCAGATCGGGAAGGTATTTCTCTGAAGGGTGTGTGTGTGTGTGTGTGTGTGTGTGTGTGTGTGTGTGTGTGTACAGGGCTATTCTGAGCATCGGGTCACTGGGCTTTGGAAATTCCGACATCGACTACGGCCTTATCTCTTTAGAGCCACTTCATTGTGGGGCTGGACAGCCAATGGAGCAGCTAATGAGTGGAAGGGGTAAAGGGGAAGGAAATGGGAGATATCTGTCAGACTATCAACAATAAAAACATATTAAAAAAATAAAAACAAAAAACTTTGCAGAATGAAAAGTACACCATGTTTGATGGTCAGGACAGTTGTTATTGGGATGCCCTTTGTCTAACTGTTCTCTGACTCTCATGCTCCGAGAGAAATCCTTGGTATTTCTAGTAAGAACTTGGGAAAATTCAAAGGCGATTTCCAACCATAATTTCCCCCATCCCTCCTCACTAGTATTTATTCCTTTCTCCTATCCCATCTCTAAAAAAATGAAACGCACATGTTAGGAGTGTGTGAACTGATGTGTGAACTGTTTTCCAACCCAAAGATGTACAGCCGATTCCCATTACCCACAACAGTTATGTTCTAGAGTTGCCAAAAACACTGAATGAATGAGGACTGACCCATTGCTCCTAGGGGAAATACAGGGTTAGGTTCCTGTGGGCCTCTGGCCACAACATGTTTGTTAACCAATCAGCACATAGCCTTGTGTTCTATGTGCATTTTATTAGACAACTTATTTACCAGATATTGTTGCGTCATAAACATTGAACTCATGACCGACCAACAACACTGTAACTCATTTTTGAACCAAGCTTCTCTAACACGTGTTTCCCCTGTTGAGGTAAATGACAGCCTTCTTTCACTTTGGAACACTAGACAGCTCTATGCTTGGGGCCATTTTCGACCTTGAAATCACCAACGAAAGCACAAAAATGTAAAAACTGTGGCCGTGCAAAGCACGCGTGTGCACACATGACAGCTGGAACAGGCAGGCAGAGCGTCGTCCTGTGTGACGGCAGGTGGGATTGTGTGGTGTGGGTCACTAACATGTTTTTGCCACTCTCTAGGGGTCTGCAAATGACCACGCCGGTGTTGGGAGATCTGGTTTTGGGGACACAAACAAACTTCAAGTGAGTAGACAAAGTTGCAAATATGAATCCACAAATCATAACGACGGGCTGCGTCTCTGGAGGGCAGAGTTAGGACTGCGTGGGACTTAGAGGAGAGCAGGTCTCAGATTCCTTCCAGAATCATGTTTCCTCACAATTCCGATGGCCCAGCAAGAGAGCAGTCTCGCCAGCGCGCACCTATCACCGCGCAGGGTCCTGTGGAGAGTCGTGATTTAGACCAACTTGGGAAGAGAAAGAGGCCCTGGCAGGAGGCCCCGGGCTATGAGATGAGCTAGGATGGAAGGAAGAATGTTTTTTAACAAGCGCCAAGTGCAGTTCCCAGTGTTATTGATCACTCCCTAAAAGTCGCCATTCTCTCCTCCCCCTGATCGTGGGCTTCCTTCCTGCAAGCTGTCAGATGTTAGAAGCCACGGCAGCGTCAGGAGATAACAGAACAGCGGCGAGGAACATGCCAAGAGGTGTTGGCATGGAAGAGGAAGTTCCTCAGGAAATCATCAGAACAGGAAAGACAGAAGGATCTCTGGGAAGAAGTCACTTTCAGAAATACCTCCTCCAAGCAGGTGGGGAGGGTCTCCTCTATTGAAATACCTAGTGAGCTGCATTAATAGCAAACAACCCATGTCCCTTTGCTTACAAATAAAAAACAAAATGGCACCCCTACCCCAAATCAGACCGATGGTGTCACACTCAGGACCTTTACAGGTGTGCAGGCAGATGTGCCGGCTGGGGTTACAGTGCATCTCCAGGGTGGGGTTAGGGAGGAGAGGCCAGGGTCGCCTTCAGATGCCTCCTCCCCTCCAGGCTCTGCCAGGAGGCAAAGGTGCTTCCAGGAGCTCCCGCTGAGAGCTGCGAGTTTTGTAAGCAGAGCCCCATGCAGTGCAGTCAACGCCCTCACTTCTGCCCCAGGCTGGCCCGTCTCCCTGCATCGATGGCGGAGGTTCTCCTGTGGGGCTCGTTCCAATCATTTTATAGATTTGGGACTAGTCACTCTGGGGCAGGGCTGGGTTTCTGACTTCTCCCCTCTTTTTTCACTCACATCTCTGGGTAGAGAGCCGGCCGCCATGCAGGCTCTGTGAGGTTGAGGGTGTTTTCCCCTGGAATCCCAGAAGCTTCGTCCAGCTGCCCCTCCACAGGGGCCTGGGACCCAGCTTCCCAGGGGTAGTGGCCCCCGGACTGTTCAGTTGAGCTTCCGTTCAGTATGTTGTCTTCAAGTTCTGCTTATTTCTGGAAGTTAAGCTTTCTTTTCCTTGCTTTCAAGCCTAGTCATGTATTGAGAAAAAATTAACCCAGTATCCTATATAATAAAAGGCTACTATGCAAATTGTCCCCACGGGTGGGAGTTAGACTGACCAGGAGTTAGATGTGCGCTGACCACCAGGGGGAAGCGTGGAACATGGTGGGCGTTGGCTACACAGTGCTGGCAGAGGGCAGCAGTGGAGGCACTGCCAGCCATAATGGGCCCTGATGAGAATGGGACCACAGCAGGATGGTGGAACAGATGAGCGGGTGGTGTCAGGCCAAGGCGGGGGCCCTGATTGCCCTGCCAGTTACCCCACAGATTGGCCCTGATCACCGGCCAGGCCTAGGGACTCTACCCATGCACAAATTTTGTGCACCAGGCCTCTAGTGTTTATATATTTAGAGGAGGGACTGGGAGGGCTTCTTGCTCTGGTCTGTCTGCCATGAGAACAGAAGTCAGCTAACAGTAAATACCCCCTCAACCCCAAATGTTAATTTTGAAAAATGCCAGACTCTCAAAATAGTTGAACGAATGGTTCCATGACTACCCACATACTCTGCACCTAGATTCACCAGTTGTTAGCATGCTACCTCCTTTCCTCTCAATATACATTGATATTTTGCTGAACTAATTGAAGGTTGTAAATACTTCAGCATGTATTCTCATAATCACGATACTATTATCACAAGCCTGGCACTAATTCCATGTATTCTAACATACAGTCCATCTTCTAATTCCACAATTATTGCCCAAATATCTTTTCTAGCTCTTTAAACATATGTCCATCTGATTTATGACAAAGTTGCAAAAACAGTTCCGTGATGTGGGTGCAATTGCACATCGGTAGGTGAAAAAATGAATCTGGACCTAAATCTCAAACCTCCACAAAATTAACTTACAGTGCATACGTGACTTAAACAGAAAACACAAAACTGTAAAAAAATAATTACAGAAGGATGAAGTCCAAACATTTTGCATTAGAACTCTAAGTTACATTTGTTTATTCTTCGCTTAATTCCATAAATATTTTAAGGCTGCTAACATGATGGGAAAAATGTAATAATTTTATTTTTTTAATATATTTTTATTGATTTCAGAGAGGAAGGGAGAGAGACAGAAACATCAATGATGAGAGAGAATCATTGATAGGCTGCCTCCTGCACACTCCACACTGGGGATCGAGCCTGCAACTCAGGCATGTGCCCTGACTGGGGATCGAACTGTGACCTGGTTCATAGGTCGATGCTCAACCACTGAGCCATGCTGGCTGGGTGATGGGAGAAATTTTAAAGGAGAGATAGTGTCCCTTAAGCTTTGGGGTATCCTTTGCTGGTAAAAGCTTTAATTTGAAAGCAAATGAGTTTTACATAGTTTAGGTTTCATTATTTTTTTTTTTTAAAGATCTGAGTTTTCTTTCTTTACAATGTTCAGGCAAATTCTTCGAAATAATGTGCAGCCTAGTATGGATCGTTTTGGTTTTTGTGAACTTGCATCTTTGGGAGCATCTATTCCTGAGCAGTGAAATCTTGCCTCTCATCATGAACTCCAGGCCAATCTCAGAACTCATGTCATGGCTGGCCGGCTGGCTCTGAGGGCCCTGCAGGCAGATTGCTTCCCAAGAGCCTGTTCGAGTAGCAGGTCTCCTGGGAAACTCGCTACCACTCGCAGTCGGGGTGGTAAGAGAAGTAATGGTGAAACTTGAACAGAATCAGTTTAGGATGTGCTTGCTTCGCTCCGGCTTTCAAAGCAAAAGAACCAGATCTTACCAGTTGAGTGCAAAATGCATGTCAATTAACAGGAATATGCTAAGCGATCACAGTTGCTTTTAAAAACTCTCATGCAGAGCAAGGAAATGTACCAAAAGGCTTATAATTACATCTTCAATTAAATTTAGAGAGATAAACATAAAGAATTTAAAAAGACAGCGAAGACCAGGGATGTTTCTCTAGCTTGAACATCACATAGTCAACCAGAGAACTTTGTTGTTATGTACCACGAGGAGTCCACACTGCTTGCACAGTCCCAGTACGATGCTGGAAACTTTCTCTGAGTAGATGCTCATAAACAAATACAGTTTAACTATGATAATCGGGCACAGTATTACTAGCAGCCTATTTTATATCGATGATCAATGCAAACTGCTGTTTACTTCAAATTTTTTCTTTAGGATTTTACACGTTGATGCTTTCCTACACTGGTATATTTTGGTTTTACGTACATTTTGGAGATAAATTCACAGCACCACATTTAAGTTGTGCAAATCTGTCCAGTTGAAGTCACAGTAAAGATATTTATTTGATAGGCATTTAAATTAACCTATAAAGCAGTGGTGTGTGTGTATATGTGTGTATATATTCACCAAGAGCAGAAAGGTGAATAATAATAACACCATTTATAAAACTCTGCTTTAAGTGTTTGACATTCATCTCATTGAATCTCAAGTTTATCTTCAGTAAGCAAATAGACTTAGAGAGGCAAAATTTGTTGTCCAATAATTTGGGCACATATTGACACAGCCCAGAAAAGGCTGTGTGGAGATCCCAGATGCCTTAAGTCAGCCCCCTGAGAGCCCCAGTCAGGGCAAGCTGACATTCTTTCCAATGGCTATTGTCTACTCTTTGCATGCTCTTTAGGATTATACAGGTCAAAGGATAATTGGTTCTCAAATGTTCATATGTAAATATAGCTGGTCCTATGGAGCAAGCAGTGGGAGACCCAATCTTCATCAATATCTATACTAATAAAAGGGTAATATGCTAATTAGACCAGACGTCTTCTGAACATCCTTCTGGACAAAGCCACGATGGTGGGGGCTGAGGCAGAGACAGTTAGGGGCGATCAGGCTGGTAGGGGAGAGCAGTTAGGGGCGATCAGGCCAGCAGGCAGAGGCGGTTAGGGGTGATCAGGCAGGCAAGCAGAGAGGTTAGGAGCAATTGGGCAGGCAGGCAGAGTGGTTAGGGGTGATCAGGCAGGCAGGCAGGTGAGCAGTTAGGAGCCAGCGGTCCCGGATTGAAGAGGGTGCAGGCCGGGCTGAGGGATTCCCCCCTCCCATACATGAATTTCGTGCACTGGGCCTCTAGTATATCATATAAATCAATTCTCCTGACTAAGCATGAGGGAAGAGGCCAGTGAAATAATCTTGTTTATGGGAAAGCCAATCAATGGACAGAAATCAGAGGTGATTTTCCTCCATCTTTTTTTTTTTTAACCAAAATACTTTCCTCAAGTATAAGACATATATATTCCAGGCAGGATGGAGTAATTTCTCCTGTTAGTTACCTTTGATTCTAGTATAGTTACAGTTAGATCACAGTAACTGCCACAAGTGATTGTGATCGTTGTTCAAGTCTTCTTTCTTTTGTTGTGACATAATTTGATGAAGAGAATGAATAAATAAGACCTAGGCACTAGGTTGTAGTGCGATGTCTGAGACACACACACACACACAAAGACATCTTCATCAGGCCGGAGCACTCCCTGGGGGAGTGGGAAGAGGGACCTAATGGCTGAACAGGGCATTCAGCCAGGTGGACGCAGTTATGCAAGGGGATGATGACAGCAGCAGGTAGCTGCTCTGGAAGTTGGTCTCTGTCAGGGGGGTTCGGAAAGGAGTCGTGAGCAAGCGAAACAGAGCATGATGTCCATGCATTTTGAAGCAAGAGCCAATAGACCCAGAATTACTTATTTACTCAGTAAGCATTAATTAAGTGTCTTCTATGGGGAAGCCACTATACTAAGTGTTATGATTCTAAGATGAATAAAACAGGGCCTCTTCCTCACAACCCAGGATGAAAGCAAACTTTAAACAACTGTTAATGCCAGGGGTTGTGGTGGAATGTAGGGAAAAATACAAAGTTTTATGAGTCCAGCAGAAGGAAACGACTAAATCCTACTTGGAAGTCTTAACAAATGAGGCAAATGAGGCAAAAGTTGGCCACTCCTTACGAGTTTCCTAGGATGTGGCCAGGTTAAGAAGGAAAAGCATTAAAGATGTAAGAGCAGCTTGTAAAACGGTATCGAGGAATGAAAGGCTTCTTGATTTGGAGAATGGTAACCGCTTTAAGGAACTAGCGTGCTGAATATGTCAGGGGAGTGAGAAGCTATGTGGCTGCAGTGTAGGTGTTTATAAAACACCTTGAATACCATCCCCTCGCTGGTAGGGAGCCATCGAATGTTTTCATCAGAGCATTGGCATTTGCTAGACATGCATTTGCGTAGGCCTTTCCAAGACCAGGGAAGGTCCTGAGCAATGTGCTAATGGTCCTATGCTTTTGCAAAATTTGAAAGATAAATCCTTCATTTTACAGAGGGCCTTCTAAATGGGATGATCTTCAGGATCCACACACCTGGATCTGCCCCTGGCATGATCTGGGGCTTAGAAAGCTCTCCCTGACAAGGAGGTGGAGGATGAGGGGAGGAGGAGAGGCTGGGCGGGGTCTCTCCAAAGGTCTGAGAGATGCCGAGCCCTGAGCTAAGGCCATGGCAGAGGTGAGCGTGAGACGTAGGCTCTTATGATGCAGAATCAACAGGATTTGGGGCAGTTGAATATGGGGACAGAGGAGGTGGAAGGGACTTTTGGAAGTTTCAGATTTTTAATGGGTGCCAAGGAGAAAGATGTTGCTATTAACTGCAAAATGAAATCCTATATAATTAAAGGGTAATATGCAAATCGACCGAACAGCGGAACGACCAGTTGCTATGACACGCACTGACCACCAGGGGGCAGATGCTCAACGCAGGAGCTGCCCCCTAGTGGTCAGTGTGCTCCCACAGGGGGAGTATTGCTCAGCCACAAGCCTGGCTGATGGCTGGCAAGCACAGCGGCCTAAGCCATCAGTCAGACATCCCCTAAGGGCTCCCAGAATGTGAAAGGGTGCATGCTGGGCTGAGGCTCCCCCTTACCCCCACCACCCCAGTGCACAAATGTCATGCACTGGGCTTCTAGAATTTATACGAAAGACACTGAATTTTCTGTGGTGGGAGAGAGGATCATGAAAGAGTGTTCAACTATGTTAAATACTGGAGAAAAGGTGCAATAAAATGAGAATTAAAGATAGTCTACTGAATTTGGTGAAGAAGAAGCCACTGGTGCTCGGCCAGTGTGGCCTACTGGTTGAGAGTTGACCTATGAAACAGGAGGTTACAGTTTGATTCATGGTCAGGGCACATGCCCGGGTTGTGCAGGAAGCAGCCGATCAATGATTCTCTCTCATCATTGATGTTTCTATGTCTCCCTCCCTTTCCCTTCTTCTCTGAAATCAATAAACATACATATTCCAAAAAAGCCACTGGTTACGTCAATAAACAAAGAACAGATTGGCTGGGTGTAGGTGGAGCTCAGACTGTAGCAGGAAGCAGGTTATAGTCCGGTACCTCCCACCACTTCCATGAGTGCAGTTTCCTCTGAGGAGTTGGTGACTAGCTATCAAATAAAACAGGTCCCAGTTCAAGAGGAACTGAGGAGGTGGGCAGGCTGCGAGGAAAGGGATTCAGGAGCAGGGGAACCTAAGAGAGAGTGTCCCAGAGCGTGGGACCTTTGGAATCAGAAACTCAGTTCCTGGGGAACAAGGTGCTGGAAGGACGGGAAGTTAGGCTGCATGAATGCTGAATTCCAGTGCTCCCAGGAAAAGTCCCAAATCCCTTGGACAAAGAAGAGGTTGTCCCTGTGTCCAGGGCATATCAGAGCCCGTAACTCAGTTCCTGGGGAACAAGGTGCTGGAAGGACGGGCAGTTAGGCTGCATGATGCTGAATTCCAGTGCTGCCAGGAAAAGTCCCAAATCCCTTGGACAAAGAGGAGGTTGTCCCTGCGTCCAGGGCACATCAGAGCCCGCGGTTATCAGCAGGAGAGCTCATGATGCAGCAGGCGAGATGGGGAGCAGGCACTGAGGAAGCAGAGCCGGGAGGAAGAATTTGTGGTTGGGGAAGGCATGTGAGGCAGCCCCACAGGCTCGGGGCTCTGCAGTCAGCACTTCCAAAACTCAGAGGGGAGATTCAGGCCCATTGCCCTCTGCACTCCTAACAATAGCGCCACAGCCTTTTAACTGATCACGTGATCATTCTGAAGTTTCCAAGAGGAAAAACAGGAGCGTTTACTGTAAAGATTCCTAAGGGGAATCAAGAAAGACATAGGGTTGGTTTGGGGACTATTCACTAAAGTACTCCTCGCAGCAAAACCCGCAGACACACAGCTGGAATCATTTTATGAATTGCAGGCAAATGGGAAGATTGAGTTCCGTCAGGATAATTGGTTTTTAAGTATGTCCTTTTATCTTTCTCCTCTTTGATATTATTAACATGAAGTCTTTTTAAATGTCAATAATTTAAATGTAATTTAATTTCTTCAATGAAATTGTTTAATCATTGGAGAATATAAGATAGCTTTTGAGCAGGAGCAATGTGTGTGTGTGTGTGTGTGTGTGTGTAGGGGGGTAGGGATGTAGGCCTGGGGCACACCCAACCTTGGAGGGGCCGAAGGTGCCTTCTAGCTTCCCGAGGTGAATCATGGTGCCAGTGGAGTCCCTTTGAAAGGCTTTCTGCTTCCAGTTGCCCCAGCTCAATGCAAGAGAACTGCTGCCAAACGTCACTCAGAAAATGTGAAGTGTATCAGAAGAGGCAGCGATGCAGGAGTATTGGATACGGCTCCCCTGCCCACAGAATCCCAGTATTTAAGTTAAGTTGGAATCTGCAAAACAGATCAGACTGTCCAGCCCCATAGCCTGGTATGTAACATCCTCCACAGCTTACTTTTTGCAAAACATTGATTCATACTCAACTTTGAATCATATTCAACTTTCAAAAAACAACACAGGTCCGAGTTTCTCCATCATGTAATTTATGGAGTTAAATGTTTGGAACCTAGAAACAAGTAGAGGGCTTTTATATTTCCCCTATTTAATGTTACCTTGTGATGTTGAAGTAGGGCAACTTTCCGGGCTGTTTGGTGCTTTTCGAATGCTAATTCACCCACCATTAAGAAATGACCACAAAGAAAACTCAATCCTGTGTTTAAAAACCAACAAATAAAATGAAAACAGATATCAATTTCTTTTCTTTGTTTCCAACAGAGTCATAGGTGCTCTGCTTGCTCCAGGGCTGAATGTACCCATTTGAGCAGCCCAAAGCTGACCCTCCTAACAAGGGGACATCCCAGAAAAGCACGCGGGACCTGGCAGCCCAGGAAGAGCGCGTCGCTGTGGCTGTATGTTTCTGGTACACTGACCAGCAGGGAAATGATTAACAGTGTTGGCATTTAAGTGATCATAATTAGGCTTCAAAGTTAACAGCCCATTGAGATAAATGGTGGACGTTCACACCTCTCTCAGGGCCACTGTTTATCAGACTGTCAAGGTGCAGATGCAGGAAGACAACGTTAATGTGGCTTTGGACAAGAATTGCCCAGAGCCCAGCGACATCCACCTGGGAGGGTCCTTCGGGTTGTTGGTTCAACTGAAATGCCAGGGAACACGCAGTGCTGGGGGGGTGCGCTGCCTACCAACATCCAACATGGCACTGAGGTCTTGATGCCTGGAAGGCAGATGATACTGGAACAGGTTATCATGTTCCGGAGGAACCTCCTGGCTTAATAGTATATTTGCCTCAGTATCTCCTCTCAAACAGCCCTGAAACACTCACTCCCTTGGATACAATGGTTTCTGAGAGAAATAAGAAATTTAATGATTTAAACAACTACAAACCCTTTGCTCGTATGAATTAGGTTTCATAAGCCATGCTATTGTCCTAAAGGAGTTCCCTGCGCATTCCGTCAATAGAAGAATATTGAGAGCATAATTAAATTAATTGTCATAGAAATCTGAATTATTTGTTCACAATTAAGTTGACATGCATGGTCGCATACTGCCTGATGCTCAATAAGGGTGGAGATTGTACAGTTTCAGTATCGATTTTCCTTTTCAAAAGACGTTCAATAATTAAGGGCAGCAAAAGTGGGGACAAGTATCCCTAAGAGGTAGAAAAGAACATGCTGCAACATTGGAGTAGTGGCTGTCTTCTCATGAAATAAAGTTTCTTAAAAGAACAAAGTCATTGGTAGTTCATTATCGTCATCAACATAAAGTAATTATACAACATTGCTAAAAAATTACATTGTTAATGAAACTTAAAACTAAACTTTAGATTTCCCATTTCTTACCATTTCACCTTAAATAGAGTTTTTCTTTCCCTTTTTTCTCATCCCTCTACCAACAGGTTAGAAATGGCCCGTGGCATTCTCTTGAACTCTGAGTGCCACGATGGGGCTTAACAATGGCCAAGGACACGATGAGGGGCCCAAGGCATGCAAAGGCAGGCGAGAAGGAAGAGAAGAATGTAGAAGAAGAGTGGAAAAGAAGCTCAGAGCAAGAATGTGGGGAAGAGATGAGGACAGATACACTGGGTAACAGTGGGGGGTCATCAGCTACCTCAGGCGCTGGGACCATCGCTTTCTCACATCTCAGTTAGAAACTGTTGTCTAGCTTCTGCTTCTTTGACGTAGTTTTGCTTTGGGAAAGTTGTCACGAAAAGAATTATACCACAAAGACATGGCTCTGATCTCTCTGAAAGAGCAGGACGTATTTTTGTTTCTTACTGTTTTCCAACTGGTACACCCTGACGCCTGAGGTTCTGAAGCCAATCAGTGGGGGGTATTTGCACAGACATCTGAGCCAGGTGGGCTGCAGGGCAGACCTGGCCAGCCTGTGGGATCCGTCACCTAGTGATTGCGGAAGGACCGAGTCTTATTGCTGTGCAAATAAGAGAGACTAGGAACTCCCCGAGGCCAGCTTTGTGCCTTATGAATGTGAATATCCTTAATCTAAGCTCACTGCCTGGTTCACAGACTATTTTTAAGGGTAGATGTAGATTTTATGGCAGACACTTAAAAGTCCATTAATCCTCATCTTTTGTTAGGCGATATGAAAAGCCACTGAGTAATTATTACACTAACAATTTTCATATCACACATTAAAAATAATTTATATATTTCCAAATGCGTCGATAGTACTCTTGGATACTTTTGAAATCTATTGAACGACTTGCCTTTGAATGCATGTCAGTGTCAAGGACAGGAAGAAGATGCTCCCCTACTGTAAACCATGATGCGATGGCCCATTTTAGGTGTCGCTTTGGCTCGGCTACAGCCAGTTGTTCAGTCACACACTAAGCCTGCGCTGCTGTGAAGGCATTTTGTAGATGTGACTAGAATGTATAGTCAGGCACTTCAAGAAAGGAAGGTTGCTTTATACAGCCGGGTGGGTCTGACCCCGCATGCTTCCCTGAGGAAGAAGA